>NC_048300.1:117435480-117673547 GCF_013100865.1 Trachemys scripta elegans
GGGGGGGGGGGGGGAGAGAGAAAGGGAGCGGGTGGGAGGGAGAGAGAAGGGGAGCGGCCAGGGCTACAGCGGGACGCTGCCACGCGGCCCCTCCCACCGTGCCCCCTGCAGGGAGGGCTCCGCTCCGGTTGGCGGGGAGGGAAGGACGAGGACTGCCCTGCCGGGCTTGCTGCAGGGTGCTCCCGTCCTCCACGCCGCCGCCCCCTACAGGGCGGCCGGAACGGAACAACAACAACAAAAAAAAGCGGCCATGCCGCCCTAGGATTGGGCGGAATGCTGCCTCGTTCAATCTGCCGCCCAAGCACCAGCTTGCTCGGCTGGTGCCTGGAGCCGGCCTTGTCTACACTGCAGCTGACACAGGTTTGTAGGGCTCAAACTGAGGGGCTGTTTAATTGCAGTGTAGACATTTGGGCTCAGGCTGCAGCCTGAGCTCTGGGACCTCCCAGTTCGCAGGGTCCTAGAGCCTGGGTTCCAGCCTGAACATCTACACCACAACTAAACAGCCCCACAGCCTGAGCCTTGTGAGCCTGAGTCAGCTGGCACAGACCAGCTACAGTTGTCTAGTTGCAGTGTAGACAGACCGATAGACGCCAATAATCTTTGACCAAGATAAATCTATTGATTCATCAGCTTGACCTGACTCAGGAAACCAGGATAATTTTTTAGCACTCCTTGGTGCTACTTTCTCTAAGTGCGTCTATTTTGCAGAGAAAAAATGAGTTTGATTGGCATATTCAGATCTAGATATTTGTTTCTCTCCATTGCTGAGAACAGGTGGAGATAGCTAACAGCTTTAGTTTTCAAGTACAGCATATCACCCAGAAGCTGAGCAATTCTTTTGTTCACCCATTAAGACAGCTGTTTTGGTTTGCTTTGTACACAAATAATACCTTTCCAAGAAAATCTTTAAGGGCAATTTAGAGTTCAATTTAGATTATCTATCAAATGAAAATTCACTTTCCAGCTGGAGGAGAGCTGCAAAAAGCAAATACCAATTATCCAGTTGATTATTCAAAAAAGCACATACAAGCCTTTGTATACAGGTCAGGGCCCTGCTTATTGGCAGGGGAAAAAAGATCATACTTCTGTCTCTGTGGATCTTTATGCCAGATTCATTAAGCAATTTAAATTGTAATCTGAGGAAATGCACTGACATTCTTCAAGTGAGAGAACTGCTCCATCTTGAAGCTGGAATTTCTCCCTTGTACTGCTCTATAGGGAGAGAACAAGGCTTAGGGTTAGAGCCCAAACTTCTTAACAGAACTAAAACCAAACCAACAAAACAAAAATTGTTAAATATAATGGCTGCCTTCATGCCACATATTAGGGGATTTTCTGTGCTCATATTTTATTATTTTCCCATTGCGGTAATCTCCAAATGAAAAGGGTGCCTTGATTGTAAAACCAAACCTTGATCTCAAATTTGAGAACTCCCAAGCTTTGTCCTTCACTTGTACCCCTATAAAAAGATACCAGGGTTACTCTGTGAGTATGCTTAAGAAGCTCCCAGTCTCATCCCCAATGCCTGATTACCAGAGTTCCATATCTGACTAGGAAGAGACTCAGCCTGCAGTTAAGGAAAGGTCAATGTTATTGATCTTACATGTTACTGAAACCACATAAAGATTCCCTGGCTATGGATTCAAATTACACCCTCCTAAAGTTTCTATTAGCCAATAATCATGAAGCCTTTAAAATTATTTGTGCTTGTGAAGAGTGCCAGACTGGCAATCCTGGAAAGAAAAATCTATCTATAGAACAGGAAAGCAGAAAGCAACAGTGAGGTAGGATTTCACTTCACCACATCACCAGTGTGCCCGTAAGTCTGACATAGAGTGACCACCAACAGGGGGTATGAGTAGTTAAGTCTTCATACTTCAGTCTTTTAGTTGGGACTGCCAACAAACATTTTCATTAATACTAGACCTGGAAGTAATTTATGTGATAGACACACCTGCACACCCATTACAAGAGTGATGACAGCAATGCATTTCAAACAAACCAGACCACAGAGCAGCAATGGGATAAGAAGAAGAGACAGGTGTCTGCAATGCCTAATTAAAATTTCTTCAGCAACAGGTTGTGGGTTAAATATTGGAGTCATTCTTCACATTTAATTTCCCTCTGGTCCAGTATGACTAGAATAAAAATGTCAGCTTTCTCTCCAGAGACAATCCCAGACTTTCTTTTTGTTTTTTGCAAAGTTACAGATATTCCCTGTAAACCCTATAGTAAGAACAACAAGAACATCTGAAAGCTACATCTTGAATGAATAAAAAATCCTTAAGTAAAAGGAAATTAATTAAGCTGGTAAAAAGGGATTTTTGTTGCAAAAGAATTAAAAAATAAAAATAAAAAGTCAACCAGCTCTAGCAGATTTTGTCAGGCTTCCACATGAATGCAAAAGAGAGGAAGGCCGAAGAACCTCCAACATGGTTGTATCTGTTGCACACAGATGGGACACAATCACAATCCCTGCACTCTCCTGTACACAAGGGCTGCTTCTTGCTAGCACACACTAGCACCAGCACCTGGCAATGGAGCTAGCTAGCTATCCTAAGTAGTGTACACTGCACACCCTTACAGAATGTAAGCACTGGGTTTGCTCCCCTTATATGGCAGCAAACTTTGGAAGACATTGTACCTTCCTAAAGTACAATGCCTTCCAGTGCAGGAGACAGGGCTGCGATTAAGTCACATTTGAACTTTTAATTGCTAAGCAAATCTGGGACACCCTTTAGTAATTAATTTCCCCCGATATGGTTCAAAAAATTGGAGGCAAAAACCAGCATTAGAATGCACCCATACTCTGGCCCGCTGCAGCCCCACACACAGCCTCATTGTACAGGCAGTCTTAGCACGACCATGAGTAATGTGTGTGGTTATTGTGAACAGGATCATCGCCCAGCCAATGGATTATGCGTAAAAACATTTGGCCTGCATGCCTTTTTCTGGGGCCCCCTGCCCAGGAATAGTTCTTCTCAGCAGTTTTTTTTTTCCGGGGGGGGGGGGGGGGGGGGGGAGACTAGGAATGTGGTAGAAATGTTTTTACTCCACACACTCCTCCACAGAGTGAAAGATTTCTGGTTGATATCCATGGGCAGTACTATTCAGAACCTGTTTGCAGTCCTGTCACTCATTACCATCCTATATTCTTCACGCAGTAAAACAGAGGATTCTTCAGGAAAACACTCACCCATTTATCCCCCACCAAAAAAAAAAAAAAAAAAGTGTTTAGGAAAGATTGACAGTGAAGAGGTGCCACGTTAGCAATTTATACACATCCTTCATTTATCCCAGATAAATCAACATTATAAGATTTTTTTTCTGCAGTAGAAAGATTTGCTCATTCACTTTTGCTGTTAAATATATTAGTAAACCACTGACAGGAACTTAGATGTTGTTTATGTCAATTTGGGCAGAAAAAATCCCACAGCCTCTAAGAACCAGTGTCTGACCTCCAAAGCCATATGGATGGCAACACTTTGCCTCAAATCCTAAGAAGCAGCAGCAGATCCACTTGGCTATGGTGTAGCCATGGTGGCATGTAGAAAGGATTTCCATCTTGAACCATCCCTTGCAAGTCTTCTTCCTTCAGCAAGAGTCAATATGGAAGGTTTTAGGCGTCTTAAAACTCTCAAAATTGCATTTCCAACTACATTCATGGTTAGCCTTGTGCTCTACTTCCTTTCACCTCACCTCACCTCTATAAACATACTGTAAAAGCGTATCTTCTTCTGCACGTTGGACATGACCCTACCATTGCTGTCTACTTGTTCTCAACTGGTGCAAGACTGCAACTTTCTGGGATCGTCTAAGTATCTCCTCATTTGTAACAAAATCAAACCAATGGATGTTAAGATACACCATAACTTTTGAACTGAAAACTGTTTAGTTTCCTCTCCTCAGGTGTTTTTTATGGCCATGTTTCTGCTCTATATAACAGGGTTGTCATCAGTACTGCATTGAACACTCATATCTTAGTTATCACGCAGACATCCTGCCACCCACACAGATGCCTTTGAAGATACTGAACTGTCATTGATGCAAGACTGATCTGACATGACTTCTTCAGTTATAGAGCCTCCTAATGTAAAACTATTCATCCATTCAATGTTATTGCCATCTAGGAGCACGTCAGCAGATCATTCGTTTCTATTTTATAAAAGGCATCCACACCTTTTATTTCATCATCACTGATCTTAAGTCCCACAGAATCTGTCAGGGAATCATATCGCAGGTGATCAGGCCTCCTGGTTGGAACAGGAGTCTGGCCTAGTGCTCAGAGTCCAAAGGCCAGAACCCAAACTCAAAGCAGAATCAGAGCTGGGGATCAGAGCTGAAGATCAGAACATAAGTCAGACTCCGAATGCCAGAGCCAAGGGTCGAGACAGAGTCTAAGCCAGGAATCAGAGTCGAGGGACACAGCTGGATTACCTGGACTCAGGGAAGGCAGGAGCAGGGCTGGGAGAATGGGAACAAGGCTGGGTGCAGGGTAGGATTTGGGCTGGAGCACTGAAGGAACAAAATAGGAGCAGGCTTAGAGTGAGGAGAGCACAGGGAGGCAGAGTCTCCATGGACATATGCGTTGAGCAGCCAACGACCTACTGCTGCTGCTGGGCTTAAGAAGCACCCTGCTGACTTCCTCAGCCAATCAGGCAGGGCATCTGTCAGGCAGCCTAGCTGACTCCTTAGGTTATCAGGAGACTCAGCAGGCACAGCTGCAGGGATCTAATTTTTTCTCAGCTCTTCCAGCATTAGCTGTAGTTGGTCAATAATCTCTCCAAGTAATGCAATATCATCTGCATACTTGAGATCCTCTAAAGAATCTTTAACTTTCCATCGCCTTCTTTGGTTTCAATCAACTTTGTGGTCAGAAAGTTCTTAGAACAGGAAATAAGGTTGGTGAGTGAATGCATCCCTGACATACCACTGATTTACTGAAAACAAGTCTGTAATGCAACCGTGGTACAGTTCCTCCACTAGGTACACTCAGTCCTGAGGCACCCTGGACTGGCGCAGCAATTTCCACAGTAGTGGTTGATGCACTGAGTCTATAAATGCCATGTTAACTTCCTTTTGTCAGTCTGGCTTGCCAATAACATTCCACAGAGCGTATATAGCATGGTTTGTACAGAAACCACAGCGGTCGTCTGTCATTTTTGGGTTGGGACAGTATTTCAGTCAATTCAGTAGTATGACTGTAAACCCCTTCCCTAGGACTGGCAGCAGTGTTATTCCTCTATTGTTTGAGCAAGTGGATCACTCTTTTTTGAAAAAATGATGATGCAGCCTCTTTCCAAACCTTCTGGAAAGTGACCAGTTTCCCAAACTGTTTAGGCAACTCGATAAAACCAGTGAACTAAATTTGGGCCTCCACTCTGCAGCTGTTCTGATATAATTTTGTCAAGACCAGGTGCTTTATCATTCTGTAACTGTTCAACCACAAATATCACTTCCTCTCATGTTACCAGCCTGTTTTTATTTGGGTTTATTTTTGGACTAATTTGTAGTTTATATGTTGGTGGGAGTTATGAATTCACGAGAGTGCTCATGCCAGTGCTCAAGTTGTGCATCAATATCCTATTAATATTTTCCATTTTTGTCCTTAACTGGCAGAAGCCATAAGAATGAATATCCAACTAGGAC
The DNA here is from genome assembly GCF_013100865.1 of Trachemys scripta elegans. NCBI lineage: Eukaryota > Metazoa > Chordata > Testudines > Emydidae > Trachemys > Trachemys scripta. The sequence continues at coordinate 117,441,130 of NC_048300.1, forward strand.
CTTCAAAGTCTCAAATACAGAATTCTTCTCATGTCTTTCAGAGGCTTCCTCAAAATACTGCGCTATACTATTGCACCATTGATTACAATAATTCTGACAGGCCCCCTTGACCACTTATTCAAGACATTTCTTTTTCCCTAATCTCTGAAAAGCTTCCTGAATGCTTACTATCACTTTTTCCTTTATTAACTGTAGTTACAAAGTAGTGCTCTTTCTACTATCTATCTATTAAAATGAAAAGAGTAAATGGAGAGGCCTTTGGACTAGATTCTCACCCGTGCCAAGATCTGGTTGGAATCTGAAAGTTGTTTACAGATCGCTGATTCTGAAGCCACAGCTACTCCAGCAACAGCCTTGAGCTGAAGCAGCCCAGGGTCTGCTCGAACTTATATCAGCTCTGTATGGTCCCTAAGGAATCATATGTCAGCCAAAAACTGGTGGAATGCTGCTGTTCTCTGCTCTGCCCTCCTCCTCTCCAAACATGCCCTCTATGCTGGGGGCTGAGAGTAGTTGGTGCAGGAGCAAACTCTACCTGCAGTACTCCAGCTGACAGCACCTAATTGCTGGGGGGATTCTCATCTGACTAGTCACGGCTGCTTTGCATCAACTGATTAGTCAAAAGGAGAAGATGGGAAGAGATTCTGGCCCTACATTGTAAGATGTCTTTAGCCCATGATGAACATGGCCAAAAGTCTGAGTGACATGAAAGACCTGAATGGGAAACCAGTCCTAAAACCTGGATGAAACATTAACTTCACAATCTGTAAATGGTAGATTAGCAAATAAAAAAGTAAGGGAGCAGAGCTGTAGGGTTGTAGGGTTGTCAGTAAGAGTTAAAGAAAACAAATATAAACACTCAAAAAGAAGAATGGGAATGATGGAAAAAATCAAACTGAAAATCAAACATTTAGAAAAGCAAAATCTATAGGTGTCTTGTTCACACACCGTGATTACATCTTTTAGGAGCACTATTTACCAGCTGTGTCAATTTTTTGGTTAACAAATATAGAATCCATGTTTATGCCACACCATTGTCTTTTACCCATCATAGGGCCTGGTCCCACTAATACTTGATATTGAGCATAGTGGTTACTACTGTGAATAGTCCCATTGCCCTCAAAGTACAGTGCAAAGAGCCAAATTCTCAGCTGGTGTAAAGTGTCAGAGCTCCACTGACTTCAATGGAGTTCCGACAATTTACACCAGCTGAGGGGGCTAAGTGTCTGCAGGATCAGATCCATACTGTGTAAGTCTAAAGACATCAGTTTAACATTACAATCCTTGATTAAGCCTTACAGTACCTTTAAAAGGCTTGATTCTCCAGACACTTAGTACCAAGTTTAGGGCTCACTAAAGGCATGTGGATGTGATCTTACTGAAGGTAGGGATGAGAGTACAGGAGGCAGGCCCAAGGCCTTGGCTGAAGCAGGTAGGCCTGCTCTTGGTCTCTCTCAGGCTGATCCTGCAAGCCAGACCATTGAGATCAGCAGTGGGATGTGGGCCTAGGAAACACCAAAGGTGACAGGAAAAAGCCCACAATATTGTGTAAATGTCAGGTGTTTGACTAGTGACCACTATAACTAGATATTTCTAAAACAAAATTCCCATTCAGTCCAATAAATCATTAGCTATGCACTAATATAATAATTCCTTTCACCCAAAGACATCATATTGCTTCACAGACATAAATTCAGTAAGCCTCACAACATCTCACCCAGATGGTTACTGTAAATATTATTATACTCGTTTTAAAGATGGGTAAACAGGTACAGAGACATTAAGTGATTTTTCCAAGGTCACTCAGAGGGAGTGTTGGGAACAAAACTCATGGGACCTGGCTTGCAACCAAAACTAACTATTAGACAACCTCTCTGTAAAATGAGTGTTTACAGGGTCCTGCTCACTGCTGATGTCCACAATATCTGTCAGTAATTTCCTGTCACTACATGCGTTCCTATAGTCAGAGTTTTTACACACAGAGGAACTGCTGTGAGTTCATTTCTTTCAAAATTCTGGGACACATTCCAATTGTCTTTAGAGTTTTCACTGATGGGAGTCTGCCACACTTTTGAAATAGAGAAGGAGAAAAAAAAGTCTCAAACCAACCAATCAACCAACCAACCTCCCAAACCTAGGGACATCCTAATTTCACACACTAGTTATTTGTGATATGCTGTAACTGATTGAGGAGCAGCATGAAGAATTCCTACAGTTTCTTGATGAACTGTTCATTTTGTTATGACACACACTTGAAAAACCTACAACTATTACCACAACTTTACATCTGATTTGCATGACGAATTTAGTTACAAGCATAAAGACAAAAATAACTAATGAAAATGGAAGTTGTTAGCTGCTGAGGTTGTGAGTGACGGGTATTTTTTGTTTAATTTTCTCACTCTTTTAATGATGAAACATTATATATAACTGGAAACAAAAGAGCACTCATTAAATTTGTATTTTCTTTGTGAAGGACATACTTGCAGCTGGTGTTTTTCCTAGGATTTCAGTAGGAGCCAGCCTTTTCCACCAGAGTATGATGGGTCAGAAAAGGAGAAGACAGAAAGAGGAAAGATTGGGAAATAAATCAAACATCATTTACAGAGTCTCTATAAAGAATATAAGGGGAGTGAATCAAGATGGAAAGAAGATGTCACATTACAATAATAATTTCCTTAATCACATGAATTCTGATCCTGCAAGACGCTGAACACCTGAAAAAAAAGACACTGAAGACAACAGGCATTTTCTGTAAACTACTTTGGTACAAAAACACATTAGTCATTTGAGAGCAGAAAAAAGAGGCCAGGGAATAAGTTTTTGTTCTCGTTCCCTAAAGAAGTGGCTTTGTAAATGCCTTGCATTAACTTCCTCATCCCTTAAAGAAGCCATGACAGTCTTAGATCAAAACCTCGGCTTTAGAAAAAGGGTTGTCCCTCAACTATACACACTTCATGTAAACACCTAAAAATTGGGGAACGTCACCAAGTTTATTTAAATTGGAGGTAAGAACATTTTTATTTTGTAAAGATTATTAGCTCTTAGCCACAGGGTATTCACCTTCTGTTATGTGTTTATACAGCATGTAGCACACTGTGGGTACTACTTCAAAACTATTAATTATTATTATTATTATTATTATTATTAATTAAAAGCCATAATTTATTTGAACACAATTTTCACACAAACTGAATTTGTGTGAAAGCTTTGAAACAGCTTTTCTTCCCATTTCACCTGAAGGCTAACAGGAGAGGTTGATTAGGACAATTAAAAAAAAAATCTTTGTAGGAGTCTGAGGGGAATCGTTTTGAACTAGTCCTGTTAAGTTAGTCCTGTGCAGTCAATTGTAGAGATATGGAAGTGATCTGTTGTTCAGACCCCTGTGAACAGCATAGCAATACAATAATACCACTGACCTTCCATGGGCCCCCTCGGTTCAGATTCCTTTAATCAACACAATTCATTTTCCCTTTGCTTACTTGCTGTCACCAGCAGTGGATATAAGCTGAACATAGATTCAGTGTGGGAGAGAAGGCATTTGACTGAGACACTGCATTCTATTATCACAGATACTACACCTTTAGCAAAACATCAAATTCTTATCTAAAAGTCTCAATTTCCTACTTGATAATTGCAAATACAGAGAAAGTGCTTCTTCTGAAAAACAAACCAGATGTTAGGTCAGATGCCTTTTATCCAGTGCAAATAAATAAAAGCCCAAAATTACACAATGCTAGGAAATTTATTTGCACACTAAGAGTTTTTGCTATGCTATGGTTCCGAGAAACTTACAGGAAGACAAATTGTGAATAAGTGTTGGTTTTTTGTTTTAATGAAGTAAATGATTCATCCTAACTACATATTTAACATACTTGAGAAGACTTGGTTGAATCACTAGTAATTTCCATTTACCAAGCAGTTACTGTCTTAATTGTGATGAATTAAAAAAAAAAAAAAAAAAAAAAAAAGCTGGAAATATTAGTTTGAGAAACTAGTGCAATCAGAGTTTCCACCTAGAAGACAGATGGAATTTGTGCAGTACAGCTTGTAGAATTTTTAAAATGTTATTAATATAAATGTAATCCATATTTTTCTAACAACTTATACAAAGAGCTATGACTTTTTTCTTTTTACTAAGTAATGCATTCCTCTTGCTAGAAGACTTAAGGTTGTGTTTGCCTTCCTTCCTGCCCATCTGTGACACAGGAAAGAACCTGAACTTTAATGACTTGTTTTACTTATTCACTTACTTTGATGCCCTTCTTTGAACTCAGTTTAGAAAGCAGTGTAGTTCAGAGGAATATATTTGATATTTATAATAAAAGGAGGGCATGTGGAGAAACAATCCTTATTTTTACTCCATTTCACTCAAACTCATATTTCAGTATCTACTTTTCACATTACACCCTTTCCCCCGGTTCTCCCTCCAAAATGTAACAAAAATGAGGGTGGATGGGTGTTTGAATATGCAACATGATTAAAAACAAAAAGATATCTGAACTGGTATTAGTCCCCATCTCAAATTATATTTTTAATAGCAAGAAATACTTCTCCCTACAAAATAAACAGTTTCAAAAAGTAACAAAACATTATTTATCCTCAGTCAGAAGGGTATCACTGATGTATTTAGGAACACATCAAAGGAAGAAACATTCAAAACTGAACAGGTTGAAATTTTTTGCACAGATTTTTCATTAAAAATGGCCTCTTCACAAATACAGTGTTATCAATTTTTTGGGGTTTTTTTTTTTGCCAAATTTTCTGCGAAATTTATTAAAAGATTGGAATTGTCATTGAAATGTTTTGTTTAGTAAAAACTCAGTTTCAGGCAAGTAAACAAATCATATAAAAACTATTTAGATGAAAATATCCCCCCACAAATGAGAACATGTTTCATTTTTGAACTCTGAAATGGAAACAATTTTAAAATTTCACCATTTTCTGTGAAATTATTTCCCCATTTTCTGACAGCTCTAATTCCAAATATCTGAGCTCAAGATGGAGAAGCACTGTCTTCCCATTTGCTAGAGATTATAACATGAGAGGCTAAACAGTCCTAACCTCACCAATTCTAAGGAAGACATAAGAGAATATTAGAACAGTATGTCTACACTGCAGCTGGGAGGGTGCCTCCCATTCTGGCATAGATACAAGCTAGCTCTGTTGGAGCTAGAGCACTAAAAATAGCATGTGGATGTTGTGGTACAGGCAGTAGCACAGGCAGTGGCACAATAAATAAATAAAGATTAGGGGGTTGGGAGGGCTTGTATTCAAGTGGCTAATCTGTGCTGCCATCTGTGCTGCTGCAACATCCACTCTGCTGTTTTTAGTGTGCTAGCTCGAGCAGAGCTAGCGCATGTCTGTCTACCCAGACTGGGAGGCACACTCCCACTTAAAGTGTAGGGCTAGGTTGTGCCTATGTTCAGGAAGGGTAGGTATGCAGAGGAGCCTTGCTGCAGCAGACCTCCTACAGTTCCATGGGGATGTATGCTGCAGGTGCAGCTCTGCCATCCTTTACATAGGTGGTTCAGCATGCTCTTTTCTTTCTTCCCTGGCAGTTCGGCTGATCAGTGGAAAGAAGAAAGGGGCCACAGCCCAATCCTCCCCACATCTCTTTGGATGAGTTTCGGGCTGATAGTGGTGCTGGCATGGATCAATGGACCTTCTTCCCAGCTACCTTTAACTTAAAGTGTTTTTTATTATTTATTTAAGATGATTGTCAAAGGGGCTGTAGTTGACCAACCTCAGAGAAGCTTCCCTTTGTGAATAGGAAACATCGGCAGACTGTGAACATACACAGTAGAATACACCTGAATTCATTTCAGATGACTGGCTTCCACTGCAGGAGCTGAAGGTAAGCAGGTTTAGAGATTTGGCTCATGGGAGCAGTGAAGGTTCATGTGAATGAAAATCTAAAGCCCACATTTCTTGAACCACGGTTTAGCTAGCTTAGTGTCAGGAAATGGCAGCCCATAGGGCACTAGTGCTGCCTTGCTGTAAATAGGGGCCTTATGATGTCAAGTTGTTATATGATGGCATAATTTTGATACAGCCATGAATGGGCATGAAAAATATAGGCACTGCCAAAAGACTTGCATCACTACTCGTAGGCTTCTTCTTATTCTACTTAGTGCAGGTGGCCCGACAATTATTTCTAACCTTTTTTTTTTTTTTTTTTTCCCTTTAGTTCAACGAAACAGCTGCAAGGAACCCTTACCTCATATTTTCCTTTCTTCTCCAAGGGCTCAGACTCAGTCTCCACAGGTATCATAACTTCGTCCCCTCTAAGCTCCTCTAAGATGAAGACCGTTTCCCAGTTGCTATAGTGACGGGCTGGGAAAATATCTGAATGCATGCTGTCACCAAAATAAACAACCTAAAAGTGAAGCAGCAAATTAAAAGTGCTATGTGTGTGAGGAAAACACAAGCAACTGTGTTTCAGAGGCAGAAAGGGAGCTTCAAAAACAACCAAATAAAAATTCCTCTAGGTTTATCTGGACACAACAAATGAATGTTTTATCATGGTTTCTTTCTATAAAAAAGCCTCCTCACTGCAGGCCTTTCACTCCATTTTGGTTTGCCTCTGAATACCTTCCATGCCCTGGCCTTGCACAGACATTACAATAGAACACTGCAATATGAGTGGCACATAGGACAACACTGCTAGGGCATTTTGGTTGACAAAACTAGCATATTAGACAGCAGTAAAGTAAAACTGACAAGCAGATAAAACAGAATTTAAAAAAAAATGTAACAAATTTGGGAAATATTTGAAACAAAGGAAAACTCTGATCATTTCTCTTTATTTCTGAACGGAACCTTCTATCATGTTGTACTTACGTGTATAGCCTACATATTGGGTGAAACTGGCCCTATTGAAGTCAATGGCAAAACTCCTATGGACTTCAAAGGGGTCAGGATTTCACCCATTGAATGGGGTGATACAATGGTCCAAGTTTTTATTTACGCAACCTTGTTCAACTGTTTTCTCTACAGGAAAAGATTACACAGGTTTTATTACACACACATGCACACAGAGTAGATATATATACACACATGCATAATCAGATATATATTCGGTAAAACATTTATTTTTCCTTTTTGAGAAAAGCAGTAAATATCTATAATTCCTAGTCAACTTCTCCCTTCCTGTTCTGTATTAATGAATACAAGAACCACTATTTTATCCCCAATACCGGATTCCCCAGCACATATCTATCTTTTAGACTGCCTGCTCTCCAGGAAGGAACTGTATTCTTGTGTATTGTACACAAGCCCATTGGCACTGTTAAACAAATAATCATGCAGACAACAACAGCACTAGGAGAGTTATGGTGTAAATTAACTAATAGGACCCATCTTTAATATCTATTGGGCATTTTCTTCAAATGTTTACTACTAGGCGAAGCACAAAGTACTGCAAGTAATCTCCATGGAAATTCAATGGGATTACTCAGCACTACATTCAGTAATAAGGTTCTAATTCATGCTCATTTGGTGATAAATAGATCAATGGTGGTATCTATTAAGATAACTTGCCCCTTTCTTGCTGAATACCTTGGGTTCTGGCTTGCCCGTCATCTTCTTCAGCAGTTCATAAAGATGGGTAGCATTACCTTGGGAATACCAGCCAGGCTTGTCCAAGGATGGCAGAGCCTCCTGTTCCTCATCATTTTCTGAAATCATAAAACAAGATTTCCCACTGTTAGTGAGGGCAATAAGAAAACTCACTAGCCTTCTGGTGCTGTTTGAGAGACGCATGACAAGATGCACCTATTTACCCATGATAATTCTAATTTGACACTAAAGACTTGTCTACGCTTACTGCGGGATCAACAAGCCGCGATCGATGCATCGGTGGTCAATTTAGCGGGTCTTGTGAAGACTCGCTAAATCGACTGCAAATCACTCTCCCATCAACTCCTGTACTCCACTGGATTGAAGAGTAGGGGGAGTCGACGGGAGAGCGTTTTCCGTCGACATCGCATAGTGTGGACCCCACTGTAAGTAGATCTAAGCGACGTTGATTTGAGTTACACTATTTATGTAACTCAAATTGTGTAGCTTAGATCGAATTTCCCCTGTAGTGTAGACAAGGCCTGAGAAGAAGGACGTGTCCAGGAGAGAGGAAGGTGGTGGGAGGTTCAAGTTAAGGTACTAATCAGAAGTTTCAGGTTAGGTCAGGTTGTAGTATAGGACCTGATGAAAGTTCGGGGAGCATGGCTCACTGTCACTGCTGTGCATGGTGGTTCCAATAAAAGAGATATTTGAGATTTAAAGGCCTCAGGCTGCAACTGTATTGATTTTCACTCAGACTTAATGTTATCCATAATCTATAATGCCTGATGTTATGCTCAATTATCCACGAATGCCCGGAAGCCTACAGAACAGTTCCCAACCTCTTTTCCCATGAAAGGAGGGGTTGCAAATATGTAGCCAAACTCTCTCTCAGGGAGATCAAACCATATCTGACAGAGGTGTGTTCCCATGACAATTATACTCCTCCTTCCTCTGTCATACCTTAGCTCTGCCAGCTCCCAAAATTGTACCCATATTTTGGGATAGAGATTAGGCCCATCCAAACATACCACAAGAGGCTTCAACCAAAAGTTGCAGTGATGGAGGTTGAAAACTACACAAACAATATTGAGAGGTCATCAGCTACCCTATGGCAGTTGCTACAGCATTCCAGGGAAAGATAACAGCAATACCTACCTATGGAAACAGAACTAACTAAACGCTGACTCTATACACCAAGGTCAATATGCTGTGTACGAAAAAAAATTCCTTCCTGAGCTCAAATAAAGTGATAAACTATTGAGCATACAGGTGAGCATCATCAATCTCATATCTAAAATTTGCACTAATGCCTGATGTTCCAGTATCATCCTGCTCAAGGGAGAGAGTGTGTAGAAACAAACTGATGCTAATGCTATAGGTGAGATGTGCTTCCTATCCAGGCAGCCATCTACGCACCCTGCAGTCACAGTAAGATGCAAACCAGGAGTCTTAGTAGAGTATGAAAGTCACCATCCCCTAGCTGATCTGACTGTAAGCACAACCTCCAGCCACTCTGGACACCTGCCTTGGTGTCTGTACAGCTAAACTTGTGTAAATCTCTGTTAGATAGTGTGTCATTATCAACTGTATCTTTTTGCTTCTTGTTGGAGCCAACTTGCTGACCTTTGCAAAACTGTAAATGGGAATCTCATCAGAAAGTGAACTTGTCTAATACAGTGCATGTGCATTGGTTACTGAAGTGATTACGCAAAGGGGTTATTTTGTTTCTCAGCCCCAATACAATATTTTTTATACAATAAAGAGAGAGAGAGAAGAAAAGAGGTCAATATAGTGTTTTGATCTGGTTTATCTAGAACATCAGTAATTCTATACAGTCTATTGCTACAGTATTGTTCGAGAATTACAAAATACCTTAGAGCGGGAGAGAGAGAGAGAGAAGTCTAGAACAGAGAGAGCAAACATTATGGAGTTACAGGGTGCAGCAATTCCCGCAGAGTGAAGTGAAACTTTGGAGACAGAGTAGAGCAAGGGGAAGGAAAGCTGTTTAAAAAAAACAGTAAAGGTGCATACAACAGGATAATATATACACTGATGGGAGGACAAAAAGAGGTAGTAATGGGGAAAAGAGAAACATGAGGAGAGGCTGCAAATCTTTTTCAAATGTTGTGGGTCCAGAAATCTGACTAAAAACAGGATTATTCCCAGACAAAACAATTTTATAGTAGGGATGTTCTAGAAACTGGGATGAGCAAGGAAATCCAAAATTAAGAACATCATTCTGCTTCAAACTCATGCGGAAACAGTTTCCCTCTCATACTCCCTACAAACCAAAGAAATATAACAATATGTATTAAAGGTGGAATGTTATCCTTCACTTTGCATTTCCTGGCTTTTGATTGTTGGTTTGTGACTCAACCTTAATGTTGTTGAAACAATTTGTCTGAATTTCCTCATTTGCTTTTGCTGTTTTAAAACTATTCATATATCCTCCTTTCACCCTGACCTGCCCTCACAGTTTCCTGGAAGATTTTAAACAGGTTTTAAATTAGACACACTATCTTGTTGTCAGCACCGGCTCCAGGCACCAGCTTAAAAAGCAGGTGCTTGGGGCGGCCAAGGGAGAGGGGCGGGATGTGCGGCAATTCGGGGGCAGCAGGTCCCTCACACCCTCTAGGAGCGAAGGACCTGCCGCCGAACTGCCACCGCCGATCGCGGCTTTTTTTTTCTTTTTTTTGCTTGGAGTGGCAGAAATGCTGGAGCTGGCCCTGCTTGTTGTCATGCTCATGGAAATTTGTTTTTTTTCTGCATATTTTTAGACATATTTGCAGGGATGGTGAATGGGTAGCCACACATTTCAGACACATAATTGTCTAAAGATAGCAGAGGTTTTAGATTTTTCCCAAAAAGAGTTTCTTAGATTGACAAGAACAAAATTCATATCTATGAAAACTACTTATAAGACAGTCTGCAAATAGAGACCCATCAAACAGATTAATATTTTGTTAAATGGACATTTTTTGAAATGGCAAAATAATGAACAATCTCATTTTTAACAAGATAATATGGTTCCCCTTCTTTTATATACTCTAAAGATCCAAACTGCAATTGATTATGTCCTCTCTAAGACAGTGGTGGGCAAAATGCGGCCCAGGGGCCGCACGGGGCCCATCGGGGTAATCTGCTGGTCCGCAGGCAAGGCCGCCCGCAGCTCCCAGTCGCCGCGGTTCGCCATTCCCAGCGACTGGGAGCTGCGGGTGGCCATGCCTGTGGATAGTCGATGTAAACAAACTGTCTCTCAGCTCGCCAGCGGATTACCCTGACGGGCCGTGTGCGGCCCACAGGTTGCCCACCACTACTCTAAGACATATGTGCTTTCTATGAATTGCTTTAAGTCATGGGCATATTCTTCTTTTTATCCAGAAAGCTTTCAAAATAATCCATGCTGCATGTTAATGTTCTGGCAAGTTCAATCAAGTACCTACAGCAGTAGATGAAGTAGGCTCTCCCACACCTTCCCATGTAAAAATAAAGTGAACTACATAATTGTATCTCAGTGATCAGAAGCAAAGAGGAAATAGGTAGCCATTTTTCAAAATGGAAAGCTTAACAGAAAGGTGGCTAAGTGACTGGTATTAAGATTGGTGTGGCTCAGTGTATAATGATCTGGAAAATGAGGTGGACAGCAGAATGGTTAACAGCTATGATGCCAATGTTTTTAGTTATCATTACCATTGTGGAGAATTCTTAGAAACACCAGAAGGACTGAAGTATGTATGAAACAATAAGAGGTGGATCAGTCTAGTGTCTTTCTGTCAGCTGAATCATTAAAACACTGGATGAAAAAAACCAGCAATGTGAATATGCTTATCAAATACAGCAGTGTTGGTATTACAGCAATAATTGATAACACTGGTCTACAATTTTTGAGAAGTCATCTGCTTCAGAGATAAAGTGTGCTATTTATTATGTATTTTGATGTACTGAATTCAAATATAACAATTAAAACAGCTGATTGGCTACTGTTTCTAAGATATTGAAGTTTTTACATTTTATGTCTATGTATATTGTGTAGCTAGTAGAGTTTTAATCATAAATTGTAAACCTAAGTCTTTTCATGTGTTTATGGTTGCTTTACATGATAATATTTCACCTATCCTGTTTATGTAACACTTTAAAAATCAGCAAAAGGGTTATAGAAATAAAATTTATTATGAAACAAAAGGCAAAACACTATTATGTATATAGTTTAGTCCTATTCAATGTCTACTCGGCACTTCTTGGCTTGTCTCTTGTATTCATTAAATGGAGCATCTCTTGTCACTGTCCAGCAATAGTCTGCAAGCATTGATGGGCTCCATTTGCCCTGATAGCGTTTCTCCATTGTTGCAATGTCCTGGTGAAATCGCTCGCCGTGCTCGTCGCTCACTGCTCCGCAGTTCGGTGGAAAAAAATCTAGATGAGAGTGCAAAAAATGTATCTTTAGTGACATGTTGCAACCAAGGCTTTTGTATGCCTTGCGGAGGTTTTCCACCAACAACCTGTAGTTGTCTGCCTTGTTGTTTCCGAGAAAATGTATTGCCACTAACTGGAAGGCTTTCCATGCCGTCTTTTCCTTGCCACGCAGTGCATGGTCAAATGCATTATCTCGAAGAAGTTCACGAATCTGAGGACCAACAAAGACACCTTCCTTTATCTTAGCTTCATTTAACCTCGGAAATTTTCCACGGAGGTACTTGAAAGCTGCTTGTATTTTGTCAATGGCCTTGACAAGTTCTGCATCAGACCCAGCTTGATGTGTAAGGGTGGTACGAAAATCTTCCTTGATTCAACAAGTGGTGGATGCTGAACACTTTTCCTCCCAGGCTCCACTGACTGTTGTAGTGGCCAATCTTTCTTGATGTAGTGGGAATCTCTTGCACGACTATCCCATTTGCAGAGAAAACAGAAGTACTTTGTATATTCAGTCTGCAGACCAAGCAAGAGAGCAACAACCTTCAAATCGCCACAAAGCTGCCACCGATGTTGGTCATAGTTTATGCACCTCAAAAGTTGTTTCATGTTGTCATAGGTTTCCTTCATATGGACTGCATGACCAACTGGAATTGATGACAAAACATTGCCATTATGCAGTAAAACAGTTTTAAGACTCGTCTTCGATGAATCAATGAACAGTCTCCACTCATCTGGATCGTGAACAATGTTGAGGGCTGCCATCACACCATCGATGTTGTTGCAGGCTACAAGATCACCTTCCATGAAGAAGAATGGGACAAGATCCTTTTGACGGTCACAGAACATGGAAACCCTAACATCACCTGCCAGGAGATTCCACTGCTGTAGTCTGGAGCCCAACAGCTCTGCCTTACTCTTGGGTAGTTCCAAATCCCTGACAAGGTCATTCAGTTCACCTTGTGTTATGAGGTGTGGTTCAGAGGAGGAGGATGGGAGAAAATGTGCGTCCTGTGACATTGATGGTTCAGGACCAGAAGTTTCATCCTCTTCCTCTTCCTCATCTGACTCAAGTGAGAATGATTCTGGTGCATCAGGAACCGGCAGTCCTTCTCCATGGGGTACTGAGCGTATAGCTTATGGAATGTTTGGATAATGCACAGTCTACTTTTTCTTCTTTGACACACCTTTCCCAACTGGAGGCACCATGCAGAAGTAACAATTGCTGGTATGATCTGTTGGCTCTCTACAAATCATTGGCACTGCAAAAGGCATAGATTTCCTTTTCCTGTTCAACCACTGGCGAAGATTTGTTGCACAAGTGTTGCAGCATATGTGCAGGGCCCACCTCTTGTCCTGATCTCCAATTTTGCTGCCAAAATAAAGGCGATAGGCTTTCTTAACCATAGTGGTTATACTGCGCTTTTGTGATGCAAAAGTCACTTCACCACAAACATAGCAGAAGTTATCTGCACTGTTCACACAAGTACGAGGCATCTCTGCTCACTTTGGCTAAACAGAAATGTGTCCCTTTGCAAAATCAAACACTGACAAATAAGAGAGCACGACACTGTATGATTTCTAGAGCTGATATAGGGCAATTTGTTCAGCAGAGTGATGTAAGCTTGGTTATGATTGCATCATCCATGACTTATAGGAATAACATGATGCAATTCATATCATGGATGATGCAATACCAGCTTCAGATTGCATCATTCATTGTTTTGCCTAACAAGCAAGTACTGTCCAAACCCAGTCATAGATTTATTCATAGATCCAGTCAAAGATGTATTTTAGTCATTTCTGGTTTAAATTGAGATCCCCTCCCTTTATAACTCACTTATCCTTCGCCATTCCCAAGTCAAAGGTCGTATATACTGACCCAATAGCATATCTTGAAAACTAGGGCCAATCAACAATTTTAAGTATCATTTTCGTTCTCAGTGACCCAGAATTAATAAAGTTTGACTACATTTATTTCAGAAGTATTTTGGCTGTAGAGCAGTGTAATATATTACTGTTTGGAGCAAGTATTATCATTATTAACTATATGTATTACAGAGCACATAGAGGCTCCTACCAAGATCAGGGACCCACTGTGTTAAGCACTGTACAAGCACAGTGAGACACAGTCCTTGCCCTGAAGAGTTTATGTTGGTTAAAAGACAAGCCTGGAAGGTAAGAGACCAAGGTTCTTTTCCTTGCTCTGCTGCTGACCCATTCTGAGACCTCTGGAAAGTAACTTAAATTCCAAGTCTCAGTTTCCCCATCTGTAAAATGGGGATAACAACACTTATCTACTTTAAAGGAGAGTTGTGATACTTAATTCATTCATAGTTACGTATCACTGTGAAATCCTTGAATTTGGAAGGGACTGCAGAAATCCAAATTATTATGAAAATTTCTCACTGATGCTGTTTCAGGAATAAGAGATCTGAACCTGAAATGCTTCAACAGATTAATTACACAAATGCCTCTTACAGTGGGACTGTGCTCCTTTAGATAGTAGCTTCAACTTGACCGTGCTCGAGAATGTTGCCCATTTTCTGGAGACTTAAAAAATGAAGTATTTTAGATTTTTGTTATTGTAACTGTCTCCTTTGTATCTTGTTGTGAACGTGCAGCAACTAACTCATCCCAAGACGAGAAGAGATAAAAACTCCTCATTTAGCTGCTACTAATATCTGGGAGTTCACCCAAAGGTCAGAAATGCTATAAATATTACCTCAGCAGGAAGCAAGACATATAAAGATGGGAATGCTAATGCTGCTAAAGCATTCTTACAACCTGGAGGGGTGAAGTGCTGACAGTTTCAAACAGTCTCAATAACTCAGAAATAATTTCTCAGGTGATTTAGATAGAACAACTCACTTCTATTTGAAGTCTCTAATATATCACAGCTACATACACTCCTAGCTCCATATTACAATACATGCCATGACAAGTAGTGTAAAGGTATCCAGTCTAGCAAAATAAATAGAGAAGAGGAAACAATGTTTGTAAATTGTAACTACCACATCCCCACAAAGATCATTAGAGGAAAATCATTTCAGTGGAAATTTCCTGTAGGAAAGTCACTTTTTTTCTACAGAAAAACTTGACTAACTGGAATAGCAATGCAGATTGCAGTGCATTGTAACAACTGGGGAAGTTCATTCTGATTCACTTGAAATAGAATTTTATTAAATTCACAGTAAGCAGATAATTGTGTATTTCAAATAAACAAATTCACTCACAAAATCAGTATTCTTCATTAATTTTTTAACATCTTTCTCACAGGAGACTTCTATGCCCTTTCTAGTTTGCCTTGAAATTTGAGTTGCATGACATTGCATGAGGAACATCTGGCATTATTTCTCCAGCTGAGAATTGGCAGAGAGGAATCAGCAAAACTTTTTCTTTGTCTGACTTAAGTGACTGCTATTGTTGATTTACTTTGGTAAAATACTATCTTATGATCTCTAGGAAAGTATTACACCTTCCTTTTTAGGTGTAGGTAGCATGCTGGTCATCTGCTTATTGGTCATGAATAAAGACTTAGGGGGTATGTCTACATTGCAAATAAAAGGTGTGTTCTTAACTCAAATTAGCTAACCCATGTCAGCTAACTTGGGTTAAAATAGTGGTGAAGACAGGACAACTCTGCTTTTAATTCAGGTTAGCAGCTCAAGTTTAAGCCTACAGGGGATCCTGAAGTTGGGCTTGAGCAGCCAACCTGAGTTAAAAGCCAACTTGCCCTGTCTTCACAGCTCTTCAAATCCGACTTAGCTAATGTGCGTTTACCTAACTCCCCCAAATGCCTTCAGTCACATTTTTTCAAAAAATGGGGTCTTAGGCACGTACAGTTAACCATATTTAGGCTTGTCATAACTATAAAGGGAAGGGTAACAGCTGTCCTGTGTACAGTACTATAAAATCTCTCCTGGCCAGAGACTCCAAAATCCTTTTCCCTGTAAAGGGTTAAGAAGCTCAGGTAACCTGGCTGGCATCTGACCTAAAGGACCAATAAGGGGACAAGATACTTTCAAATCTTGGGGCGGGGGAAGGCTTTTGTTTGTGTTCTTTGTTTGTGAGTGTGTTCGCTCTCGGGACTGAGAGGGACCAGACATCAATCCAGGTTCTTCACATCTTTCTAAACAAGTCTCTCCTATTTCAAACTTGTAAGTAAATAGCCAGGCAAGGCGTCTTAGTTTTCCTTTGTTTTCTCAACTTGTAAATGTACCTTTTACTAGAGTGTTTATCTTTGTTTGCTGTACTTTGAACCTAAGACTAGAGGGGAGTCCTCTGAGCTCTTTTAGTTTGATTACCCTGTAAGGTTAATTTCCATACTGATTTTACAGAGATGATTTTTACGTTTTTCTTTAATTAAAAGCCTTCTTTTTAAGAACCTGATTGATTTTTCCTTGTTTTAGATCCAAGGGGGTTGGATCTGTATTCACCAGGAGTTGGTGGGAGAAAGGAGGAGGAATGGTTAATTTCTCCTTGTTTTAGATCCCAGGGGGGTTGGAACTGTATTCACCAGGAGTTGGTGGGAGGAAGGAGGGGAATGGTTAATTTCTCCTTGTTTTAAGATCCAAGGGGTTTGGATCTGTATTCACCAGGGAATTGGTGAAAGGTTTCTCAAGGCTTCCCAGGGAGGGAATGGTGGCAGCGGGACCAGAGCTAAGCTGGTAGTTAAGCTTAGAAGTTTTCATGCAGGCCCCTACATTTGTACCCTAAAGTTCAAAGTGGGGATACAGCCTTGACAAGGCTCATAGGTCAATGGTTTGATTTTTCAGGGTGCAGAGTACACACAGGTCCCATTTTGGTCCTTAATGCTTCAGGCCTGCAGGATAAGTGCAGAGGCAAACTCTTGAGCCTGCACAGAGCTGCACTGGAGTCTCAAATCAGACTGTGAAGCAACTCTTTCCTCCTTCAAATCGCTCCTGAAAATGCTCTGCTGCTGTGCAGGTTACAGGAAAATGCCACATAAAAATGGCTAGGTAGATGACCTAGGGATTGCTGAAATTTATTTTGTTTGTTTGCGTATTACAGTTAAAATCAGCAGATGATTCTAAGTGATCTAACTGTGCCTGTAGTTAGTCTATGTAAGAAAATGTTTCTATCACTGCTACAGCTATCCTTCCTCTAGGGTGACCAGATGCCCCGATTTTATAGGGACAGTCCCGATTTTTGGGTCTTTTTCTTATATAGGCTCCTATTACCTCCCATATCCTGTCCCGATTTTTCACATTTGCTGTCTGGTCACCCTACCTTCCTCCCTCCCCTTCAAAGACTCTGAGCTATTCAGCATAGGAAAAATCTCTTACTACATGTTTGTAAGATCCTTAGAACAATGAAACCCTGACTGAGAACTCTGGGTGCTGTTGTTAAACAAATAATAAATATGATTCATAATAAGGGGAAAGGAACACAAGGCAGAATTGGAAAAGAACAGGTTAAAGAATATTTAGATAAGTTAAATGTAGTTAAGTGGGCAGGGCCTAATGAATTTCACCCTAGTACTAGCTGAAGCAATCTCGGAACAATTAGCAATCATCTTTGAGAACTCAGGGAGGATGCGTGAAGTCCCAGAGGACTGGAAAAAGGCAAACTTAGTACCTATATTTAAAGAGGGGAACAAAGAGCCCCTGGGGAATTATAGACCAGTCAGCCTAACTTCAATACCTGGAAAGATACTGGAACAAATTATTAAACAATCAATTTGTAAGCACCTCAGGTGCTTACATAATAGGGTAATGAGTACTAGCCAACATGGATTTGTCAAACCAACCTAATTTCCAACCTTGACAGGGTTACTGGCCTAGTGGACAGGGGGAAAGATGTAGATGTGCTATATCTTGATTTTAGTAAGGTTTTTGACACAGTCCCACATGACATTCTCATAAATAAAGAAGGGAAACATGGTCTACATGGAATTATTATAAAGGGGGAGGAGCACAACTGGTTAAAAATGTATTTAAAGAGTAGTTATTAAAAGTTCTCTGTCAAACTGGGAAGACATATTTAGTGGGTCCTAGAGGGGTCTGTCTTGGATCTAATACTATTCAATAATTTAATTAATGACTTGGACAATGGAATTCATAGTATGCTCATAAAATTTGTAAATGACACCAAGCTAAGAGGGGTTGCAAGAACTTTGGAGGAGTCAATTCAAAAGGATCTTGACAAATTGGAAAACTGTTCTGAAATCAACAAGATGAAATTCAATAAAGACAAATGCAAAGTACTAAACTTAGGAAGGAAAAATCAAATGCACAACTACAAAATGGGGAATAACTGGCTAGCTGATAGTACTGCTGAAAAGAATCTGTGGGTTATAAGGGATCACAAATTGAATATGAGCCAACAATGTGATGCAGTTGTGAAAAAGGCTATGATTCTGGGGTGTATTAACAGGAATGTCCTATGTAAGACATGTGAGGTAAATGTCCTGCTCTACTTGGAACTGGTGAGGCCTCAGCTGTAGTACTGTGTCCAGTTCTGGATGCCACATTTTAAGAAGAGGCCAGAGGAGAACTACAAAAATGATAAAAGATGTAGGAAACATGACCTATGAGGAAAGGTTAAAAAAACTGGACATGTTTTAGTCTTGTAAAAAGAAGACTGAAGGGGGACCAGATAGCAGTCTTCAAATATGTTAACTGCTGTTATGACAAGGACAGTGATAGGTTGTTCTCCATGTCCACTGAAGGGAGGACAAGAAATAATGGGCTTAATCTGCAACAAGAGGGATTTAGATTAGATATTAGGAAATCTTTCTAACTAGAAGAGTAGTTAAGCCCAGGAATAGGTTTCCAAGAGAGACTGTGGAATCCCTATCATGGAGGTTTTTAACAACAGGTTAGACAAACACTAGTCAGGGATGGTCTAGGTTTACTTGTTCCTGCTTCGGTGCAGGGAGCTGGACGAGCTGACCTCCCAAGTTCCCCTCCAGCCCTACATTTCTATGATTCTATAACAGTAGTAACAATACACATTTGCTATGCTACAGACTGAATTTCCCAGTGTTCCTTCTCTCCAGGCAGAATCTAGATCTAATTTTCAGTTCCCTTAAAAATAGCATGCACACTCATTTTGGGGCGGAGGGCAAGGGAGGAAGAAATCACAGGAATACAACATACATTTTTAAAGTGGTGAATGGAAGGTACAGAATAAGCAAAAACGTTGGGGTCAATTACTCCTTCCCATTGATAAAGCCATGGGAGGGAACCTGAAAGGCAGGCAATTTTTGTGAGCTTTCTTTGGTGGAATTTCCTAAAAAAACATCTCCTCACAAGGAAAGGGTGTGGACCTCTTATAAGTCTGCAGAGTGTTCGCAGCCTAGAGGATCAACTAGGCAGACATTATCCATACATATAGAAACCACTTTTCCTGGCCTCTCCTCAACCAGCAGCATGATTTCTCCAGAGCTATGTTGTCATTGGCTGGGTCCAGCAGCAGTGGTGGAGCACACAGAGATGAAATGAATACAGCTCAGAAATCTGAGAGTTAGTGCATAATAGTCTCAGAATGCCCTGCACCAAAATGCCATGGAGCCTCTTACACATGGCTGCAATGAAGGGGCTTTTGAGGGGTCTGAGTGCAGGTGGTGAAGTCACCCCTTTTTGAATAAGCAGGTGAACATCCTCCTGTGGATGGGGCCATTTGGGTCCCTGACCCCATCATGTGCTTCAAAATGTACCTGCTACACTTTAACTTTCAGCCAAGTCACAGATCTCCCACCTGATAAACATTTGAAGCCTCTTGCCCAAAGGAATTCTTAGTGAGGTCATGAGTATTAATATAGCTGTAGTTAGTATGGCTGCTTTAATTCAAAGCTGTGCCCCAAAAACATTTTACAGAATTAATAATAGCACATAATGTTAACAGTCAAAGTGAGAGGAGTTAAAAGGCATCACACAGTGGAAAAAAAGTGTTTTCAGATGAGACATTTCTTCAAACTAGCTGCTCTCTCAAACAGATTTATGATCTTTGCACTCTAATTTTCAGCTAAACTGCCAACTGAGCAAATTGTGACTTTATTTTTAGTCGATTGGGAATTGGTTCCTGATAAACTGATTTTTGGATTGAGGTTCTACACAATCCCCTGATAAAGAAGCATTTATTTATATTTGACAAAGATATTTTGCAATTACTGGTGGATAATATAAACATGATGTCAAATCTAGTCTCTACAGAGCCTAAAACAGCTCCACAACAACCTGCTGGACTGCATGCAAACAGGTCCGTTCCTCAGGGTTTAGCCATGGAGCATGCAGGCTGCGAGGTGCTGAGCTGCGAGGTTGGTATGCAATAGCCGACTGTGGTCCTGTGACAGCAGGTCAGGATGGCTGGGCAGAGGCCAGGGAGGGGCCACTGCCCAGCTCATGGGTGTGCTGAACCAGTGTTGGCAAGGCCACACTGGGGCGATCATGATAACCTGGCATCTTGTCTCTCTTGATCGTTGTCAGCACCTTGCTGATGAGTGGGATCAGCAGGAACGCGTACATTAGGCTCCCCAACCATGACAGAAGGAAGGCTTCGGAGAGGGATCCTCTGCTCAGACTTTGCCGAGAACAGAACCGATGGCACTTTCTGCTCTGTCTGGTGGTGAACAGGTCCACTTGGGGAGTTCCCCATCTCTGGAAGATCATGCAGGCTACCTCTGGGTGGAGCGACCACTTGTGGTGAGAGGAGATGTCTCTGCTGAGCTGGCCTGCCAGTGTATTCTTGATGCTGGGAAGGTGATACGCTTCCAGGTGGATTTCGTGGCTGATGCAGAAGTCTCATAGACGGAGCGCCTCTTGACAGAGAGCCGATGAGCACACTCCCCCTTGCCTGTTGATGTAGAACATCGAGGCTGTGTTGTCCATCAGGACACTTGCTGACAGGTGAGGTAGGAAGATTCCGCATGCCAGCTGGACTGCTCTGAGCTCTTTGATGTTTATGTGCAACTTTGCCTCCTCTGGGGAACACATCCCCTGTGTCTGGAGGTCGCCGAGATGCACCCCGAAGCTGAGGTCCGAGGCATCCAACACCAACACAATAGAGTGAGGGGGTTTGTCAACCGGAACCCCCTCCAGGACTGACCTGTGGTTGGTCCACCACCGCAGCGAGGTAAGTATCGCCTGGGGAATGGTAACAATCTTTTCCAGGGACTGGGACTAGACTGTCCCCAGGCATTGCTGCATAGGCCGCATCTGGAGCCTTGCATGGCAAACAATGTACATGCATGCTGCCATGTGACCCAGCAGACGCAGCCAGACCCTGGCCGTAGTCGGGGGGAATGCAGAGAGTTCCGCGATGAGGTCCGTCGATGTCTGGAACCTTTCCAGCGGCAGGAACACTCTGGTGCAAGTTGAGTCAAGGACTGCTCTGATTAACTCTATCCTCTGCACCGGCACTAACGTCGACTTTTTGTCACTTACCAGGAGGCCCGGGGAGTGTTACGTGGCTTGAAGCACCGCAACATCCCTTTGGACTTGAGACCTGGAGCTGCCCTGGACCAGCCAGTCATCAAGGTATAGGTAGATCTGGATACCCCGGTGCCTGAGGTAAGCTGCTTCCACCATGCACTTGGTAAACACTCTCAGTGCTGTCGCCAGACCAAACTGGAGGACCGCTAACTGGTAGTGGTGGGGCCCCACCGTAAACTGGAGGAAGCGTCTGTGTCTTTGAAAGATTGCTATGTGAAAGTATGCGTCCTTCAAGTCGAGGGCGGCACACCAGTCTCCTGGATGCAGGGAGGGGATGATAGAAGCCAGGGAAACCATGTGGAACTTTAACTTCCTTAGGTACTTGTTGAGGTCTCGCAAGTCCAGAATGGGCCGTAGATCCCTTGGCCTTTGGGATTAAAAAGTACCGGGAATAGAACCCTTTGTTCCTATACTTCTTCCACCGCACCCAGCTGTAGTAACCCCTTTACCTACTGCGTGAGGAGACTCTTGTGAGAAGAGCCCCTGAATAGGGACGGAGAAGGTGGGTGGAAAAGGGGGGTAGAAAGGAACTGGAGGGTATAACTCTGCTCCACTGTGCTGAGGACCCAGCGGTCCAAAGTTATAGAGGTCCAAGCAGGGAAGAAAAGGGAAAGGTGGTTGGAGAACACTGGGAAAGATGGATCCGGGAAATAGGCTGGTAGGTTGCCCGCGGGCACACCCTCAAAACAACTGTTTAGCTGCTTGCTTGGTATGGGTTGAGCACAAATAGGCAAAGGGTGGAGGTGGGTGGCTCAGGCAGCACTTGTAACCCTTGGCTCAACCCTTGGGTCTGGTCCTGCCGAGGCTGGCTCCCCTGGCCCTGAGGCTGCTGCGGTTTGAACTGCTTACGCACCGGGGCTGGGATGTAGAGAACCAGGGATTTCGGGGTGCTGCGGGAATCCTTGCTTTCTATTTGCTCCACAAGTAGGGCTCAGCCGTCGAAGGGCAAGTCCTGCATTGACTGCTGGGTCTCGGTGGACAACCCAGAGAGGAGCAGCCAGGAGACTCGCTGCATGGAGATAGCGGAAGCCATGGTGTGGGCAGCAGCATCAGTGGCATCTGATGCTACCTGGAGGGCCGCCCTGGCCGTGGTCATGCCCTCATTGAGAATTGCTCAGAACTCCTTCTTGGAAGCCTTGGGGAGTGACCTTTCGAACTTGGCCATGGCTTGCCACACACTGAAGTCATATTGGCCAAGGAGGGCTTGGTGTTTGGCCACTCTCGGCTGAAGGATGGAAGATGAATAAACATTACGTCCAAAGAGATCCAGCCTCCTCAAGTCCTTATTTTTGGGGGTGGCCCCGATTTTTCTTATCTCTCCTTGTAGTTAACTGCCTCAACCACAAGGGAATTGGGGGCTGGGTGAGAGTATAAGTACTCATGCCCTTTGGTTGGCACAAAGTACTTGTATTCGGCCCTCTTAGAGATGGGGCCAGGGAAGACAGGGTCTGCCACAGGACATTAGTGATTTTGGAAACCCCTTCATCAAGGGGTAGAGCCACCTGGGCAGGAGCCGAGGAACACAGGATGTCAAATAGGCTGTCTGAGGGCTCTTTCATTTTGTCTGCCTGAAGCCCCAGGTTGGAAGCAACCCTCTTCAAAAGTTCCTGCTGTGCTTTGGCGTCATCCTGAGGAACTCGGTGAGGGTCCCCGTGATAGCCTCATCTGGCGACGACGAGGATGATGCTGGTGCCGCAGGAACCTCCACATCCACTGGTGGTCCAGCAGCTTGCTCCCCTGGGTCCTCCTGGACCTGTGGGGTCTTACCCCCTGAAGCCTTCAGCACCGTAGAGGGATGGGATACTGAGGCTGCTGGCCTCTCCGAGGCTCCCGACACTGACCAGGCAGCCTCAGAAGGCTGGATAAACCCCCAGGGTTCCACGGGTACCATGGTGCCGGCCACTGCGCTTGGGACCATGGGACTGGTTTTGGTGCTGATGATGTAGGCGGCATGGCAGGTACAGGGGCTTGTCCCGCAGTCAGGGAACCTCACTCCATGCTGGAGCTATAAGTGGAGTGGTCAGTAGCAGGCAACCAGGATTGGGCCGAGCGGTGGCTCTTGTCTGACCAGTGCTGGTAGCTGCGTCCTGAAGCCAGCTTGTCCGAGTGAGACGAGTGTCTTAGCCAGGGTCCCAGGAACTGACAGCATTCAGTGGATCTGCGATCAACACCTCACGCTACTCCACTGGTACTGGGATATTGAACGGAACCGGGAGCTACTATGGGCCGGTTGCTGGAAGGATCTTCCAGAGTAGGGTGACCTCCTTCTTGCAGATGGGTAATGTCGGCCCTGTGATCGGTGGTCTCTGATCCCCGATCAGTCCCGTGATCAGTACCGGGTCCCTGGAGATGGTCAGGGCCAGGCCCAGAGATCTGGCTGGGTGGCACGTGCATCAGAAGGTCTGTGCTAATCTACTGGCGAGGTAAGCCTTGAATCCATCGATCGGTGCCCCTGGTGCAGAGACCGAAGAGGGCTCCTCTGAGCCTGCGTCTCTAGTCCTGGCTTCGTGATGGTTTCGGGTGGGCGAGTGATGGCGGGACGTTGGAAGATCCCAACGCGGCTTTTCTCCGAGACCGTGGTACCGCAGGAGCCGGTGTGGGCAGCATCGGAAGTATCAGGATCTCCTGTGCTGCCTGAAGGGCTTCGGGCCTCGACGGCACCTGAAGCTGGCTGGGGCCTGCATCGCTATCTGGAGTCACAGGCAAAGTATGGGATGGGCTGCACTGCTTGACTTGAGCTGGGGCCCAACTTCCCAAGGGGGCACTGAGCTGCCCGGCACGGGTCATGGCTTGCCCCCGACCCTCTCCTTTCCCTTGCGGGAGGAGGAGATATTCCCCTCACAGTCTTTTTCGGCTTCTTGACCGGAGCCATGGAGGGAGCCCGGAGCTGGCTCATGGATAGCTCTGGTGGAGCACTGCACATGAAGGCCACGGTTCTCAGTGTAGAGTTGGACTGCTGTTCCGGTGCTGGAGTGAGTGACGACTCCATTAGGAGTGCTTTTAGATGGATATCGCACTCCTTCTTCATCCTAGGTTTGAAGGAGTTGCAGATACGACACTTGTTGCTTATGTGCCCTTTGCCTAAGTACCATAGGCAGCTGGTATATCGATCGCTGATGGGCACAGGCCGTTTGCAGCGATCGCAGGGCTTAAAGCCTGGGGACCAGGTCATGCCCCATCCCCTGGCTGAGTCCTGCTTGGGACTACGAGAACTTAAAGAACTACTACTAAGGTTAACTAACTGTTACAACAACTATCTACAACTATATTACAAGTTCTACAGAGTTTGTACGAACAGAGAACGAGACAGCAGACGTATCAGCACTGTCACTGGTGGCAAGAAGGAACTGAGGGTGCGGGGAGCCAGCGGCGCCCCTTATAGCGTGGCATGTGTGCGCCGCTCCAGGTGGCGCCAGAGCCGGTCCCCTACGGACACTGCTGAGGGAAAAACTTCCGGCAACGGTGCATGTGGTGAGCACACACATCTAATATGGAATGGACATGATCAAGCACTCAAACTCAGATTTCCTATGGAAATCTGCCTTATTACCAAGGATCAGATGCACAAGACACTAGGAAATATAAACATAAGACTGGGTTTTGTCTGTTCATAAGAAAATAAGCCTTTCCTCTATCTAAGTCAGCAAGTCATTTCCCTAGAATCTTCCCCAACTCCTGTATTACAGGAATGCAAATGTATATTTTATCCCTTTTCTTGGAAGTTCCTTAATTTAAATGTTACGTCAATGTATTAATTTGCTAACATATCACGAATAGCTTGGTTAGAGACAAATATGTTTCCAAAATGCTTTTAGTTATTGGAAAAAGTGATGTCATGAAATTCGAGGAAGGCCTATTGTGCAATTTTTACTGAGAAATTAATCATTTAAGAAGTTCCTTCTTCAGCCTGGTGGACACATAGGTTTGGTGTGGTCCTCCCTCCTCCACCCCCTCACATTCATTTTCCTTTTGCTACTCTAATGTTTCAAAACGTCTCCAACTTTGGCAAAGTTACAGAGTGACAAAGTTAGAGACTTTTCTTATTCTTTTTTTGCCACTCTGTAACTTTTTGAAAGTTGGAAAAGGAGAGGGAGGAGGGTGGGAACTACAAACACCACATCTGTGGGTATGTCTACACTTGGAGCTAGGGGTGTGATTCCCAGGTTCAGTAGACATACTCGCACTGGCTCTCATTGACCTCACATGCTAAAAGTAGTAGTGTAGCCATGATAGCACAGGCAGCAGCGAGCAGAGGCAAGGACTAGCCATCCCGAGTACATACTGTCTGGACCCCAGGGGTACGTGTGTGGGGTGGCTAGCCTGTATGGCTGCCCATATTACAGCAGCTAAGCCACTATTTCTAGAAAGCTACCTTGATGAGACCTAGCGGGAGCTGGGAATCAGAGACCTAGCCCCAAGTGTAGATGGAGCCTTTGTTGGAAAGATTAACAATGACAGGCATGAAAGGAAAAGCTTTAAAAGAAGAATTTGCAAACAACTCTTGTCCCTTTGCAGTTTATTTTTGCAAGGAGCATGAATCATCAGTGCACATGGGGGCAAAGGGAAGGTGTTGTATACTCGATACACCGAAATGTGCAGACATGTTCGCTAACCCATAGGCCGTCCCACCCCCATCCCCAACCTCAAATATCTTTCAACTGCTCTGTCAGAAAAAGCATGCAGTGTAACTTATGGGAGTTTATTGCGGAGCCAAAAGCTGAGTGAAAGTCTCTCCCCTGTTCACTTTGGGACAGAGCACCTATCACTGTAGTGTCTAACAGGGGATTGTTTGGTATGCATCGAAGCACAGTGGGCAGCCTGCACAGCCATTAACTCAAAAAGTGGCAGCAGAGAGTTTATTGAAGAGAAAGGAAACAGCAGTACAAAGGGGTTTAAGTAAAATCTTTCTCAGCAGAAGGAGGAAGATCACTCTCTATTTTTAACTTTTGATATAACTTATTGCTCTGCCTCTTTTGCTCAGGAAATAGCTCTGTGGACATTCAAAACTCATGAAAATAAAAATGTATTGCACTTTTTTCCCCACAATCTGTGCACTCAAGAATAATTTAACAATAATTCTAAAATGTAATTTGTCAGAACATAAGAACAGCCATACTGGGTCAGACCAAGGGTCCATCAAGCCCCGTATCCTGTCTTCCAACAGTGCCAATCCCAGATGCTTCCGAGGGAATGAAAAGAACAGGGCAGTTATTAAGTGATACATCCCCTGTCATCCAGTCCCAGTTTCTGGCAGTGAGACGTTAAGGCACACCCAGGACACGGGGTTGTATCGCTGATCATCTTGGCTAATAGCCATTGATGGACCTATCCTCCATGAACTTACCTAATTCTCTTTTGACCGTGGTTATACTTTTGACCTTCACAACAACCCCTGGCAACAAGCTCCACAGGTTGACTGCATGTTGTGTGAAGAAATACTTCCTTTTGTTTGTTTTAAACCTGCTGCCAGTTAATTTCATTGGGTGACCCCTGGTTCTTGTGCTATGTGCAGGCGGTAAATAAGATTTCCTTATTCACTTTCTCCACAACATTCATGATTTTATAGACCTCTGTCATATTCCCCCTTAATCATCTCTTTTCTAAGCTGAACAGTCCCATTACTTTTAATCTCTCCTCATATGGAAGCTGTTCCATGTCCCTAATCCTTATTTTGCCTCTCTCTGTACATTTTCCAATTCTAATATATCTTTATAGCCCTGAGGTGACCAGAACTGCACATGGAATTCAAGGTGTGGGTGTACCATGGGTTTTTATATCCCTTTCCCAATGGTTCCTAACATTCTGTTTGCTTTCTTGACTGCCACCGCACATTGAGTGGATGTTTTCAGAGAACTATTCATGATGATTCCAAGATCTCTTTCTTGAGTAGTAACAGTTAATTTAGACCCCACCATTTTGGATGTATAGTTGGGATGTTTATGTTTTCTTTTGGTTTATGCTAACTTCAGCTCATGCTGTTCTCTGACTCATTTATTAAAAAGGAAGTATCCACACCCGAATACATAACAGTACACTTAAAGTATTACCGCTGCTGATTCTAGCAAGATAGGGAAACAGCCTGCTAAAGTATCATTGAAGAATGCTCAGAGTCCAGAAACAAGGCTACTGAGGAAATGTGGGAAATGCTTCTTTCCTTCTACCTGGAAAATATGTGGTGTCAAGGCAGCTAAGGAAACAAAGTTAGACAACTTTGCTGTTTTAACTGTTAGTAAATGCAGACTTGGAACTGATTTTTAAAGAACTCTTCCTCGTTCCCTTTATAAAAAAAAAGAACAGAGAAAGTTCTAAAAGAGTAACAACCGGAAAGTTTGGCTAATTCCCTAAATCTTTGGTTTGATATTTATAGGTTGTGCAGTATGCTTGTTCCAAGTTCTTTCAAACAAACTAGGAAACCTGATAATTGTTGATACTTGCACAACTGAAAACTAACATCTGGGATTACTGAGAGAGGTTTCTGCCCTCTTCCTCAGGAAGACATTAATGCTGGTCAGTTAATCACTTATTGACGCTTTTTCTTACCACAGTGCACACGGGAAATCTCATTCAATTATAAATTTAAAAATTGTCACTAATGTTAAAGATTTTTAAATCTAAATTGTCTTTAGAAAAGGAACCATAAAAAAGGTATATATATAAAAAGGTATAACAATTAAAATGCTTCCAGAAGAGAAAGGGAAATATTAATGCCATTGTATAAGGCACTGGTAAGACTTCACCTGGAACAATTCTGGTTACCCATGTTCAAGAAAGGTTAATTCAAACTGGCGCAGGTGCAGAGAAGGGGTACTAGCTTGATCAGGGAACAGAAAGCCTAAAATACAAGTGGAGACCAAAAGAGTTTGGCTTGATTAGCCTAACCAAAAGAAGGCTGAGGGGAGATATGATTGCTTTCTATAAATGCATCAATGGCTAAAACACCAGGGAGAGCGAAGAGTTATTTAGGCTAAAGGACAATGTTGGCACAAGAACAGATGGGTATAAACTGGCCATGAATAGATTTAGGCTGGAAATTTGAAGAAAATTTCTAACTATCAGTGGAGTGAGGTTCTCGAATAGCCTTCCAACAAGAGTAGTGGGGGAAATCCTCTAACTAGTGCTAAGATGAAGTTTGATACATTTATGAACAGGGTTATGAGATGGGATTGACTGTGATAGCAGGAGACTGAACTTGATGACCCAGGAGGTCCCTTCCAGTCCTATGTTCCTATACATTGCACAAAAAAACATTTTAAGTGGCTCATTCATCGTCAAGACTGTTTGTTTATAATAGCAAAAAAGGAAAAGCCACAATTTTAGTTCAAAACTGGAATCATAGTGGCACATAATATTTAGTAAAATACATTTTCTATTAGGAAACATTAAATAGCTATTATTAATAGTTTAAAAGCACATACATGTAGCAAAATATCATGCACACAAAAGCCGAATGCACAATCACGATCTTGCCTCTATACACAGCATTGGTAAGACCACATCTAGAATATAGCATCCAGTTCTGGTGCCCCATCCTTCAAGAAAATCATGGGAATAATGGAGAGTTTTCAATGGAGAGCCACAAAAATGATCCAGAGGCTGTAATAGAAGCCTTATGATGTGAGGCTTAAGGAGCTCTACTTATTGAAGAGAAGGTTGAAAGATGACTTGATTACTTGCACATAAAAACTTACACATGGAAAAGTTGTCATTTAGTTGGGGGCTTTTCAACCCTGGTGACAAAGGCTTAACAAGATCCAACGGCTAGAAGTTGAAGTTAGACAAATTTAAACTTGAAATAAAATACAATTTCCTAGCAGTGAGGCTAATTTCATATTTGAACATCTTAACAGGGAAGGTGATGGACTTGCCATCACTTGGAGTCTTTCAAACAAGATTAGACAGCTTTCTAAAAATATGCATTTAATGCATCTTCTGAAAGAAATTATAAAGCCTGGGGGTGGGACTGAAGAATATGGCTGGATGCTTGTGGTGGCCTGGGCCCTTTTGGTCTTGGAATCTGAGTCTGAATCCCCCTGTTCAGCCCCTTCCTTCACGGGCCATGGAGACCACAGGATTGCCTACATTACCCTCAGTGTGCTCCTAACACTTACAGCTCTGTATAAAGACAGTAATTATAATCAAATCTCATGCTTCAGGGCTTCAGCTGATCACCTGTGAGGGCCAGGAAGGAATCCCCCACCCCCTCCATCCATAGCTAGTCAGATTTATTCTGGGTTTTTTCCCCCTTCACCTTCCTCTGAAATGTCAGGGGACTAGCCACAACTGGTGATGGACACTGGAGGGGTAGATCAGTGTTCTGTGGTGGTACAGAAAATCCTCTCTTAGATGCCTGGCTGGTGAGTCTTGTTTACATGCTCAGAGTCAAATTGATCACCAATTTGGAGTCAGGAAGGAATTTCCCTCCAGGTCAGATTGGGAGGGACCTTGGGGTTTTCACCTATCTCTGCAGCATAGTGTGTGGATCACCTTCTAGGATCATCTAAACATATCTCACCTAATTAATTCCCTGATTGGCCAGATCTCTGGTATGTCACCTCAGTCTGTCCTGTTTCTACCTGTAGCATAAAACAGTTTAATCTGCTGTGGACTAAACTGCATTAGTGCAACTAAAGTCTTTGGGTTCAATCCAGGGGTATCTGCGTGAAATTCAGTAGCCTGTGACAGACAGGAGGTCAGATAAGATTATTTATAGTCCCCTTTGGCCTTAAACTTAGTCTACGAAACTATGAATCATGGAAGATTTGTTCCATAGTAGGCAGACAATATTTAACTTATAAGTTGTCTGGCTTTACTATCTGTCTGTCTTATCTATTCATTTTTGTAGGGGGAGATTTTCAAAGGCAGAGATGGCAGTTAGGCACCTGTCTCCCTTTTGTTCCCCTGAAAATCTTCTCCATAAGCTCTCCGGAGCAGAGAACATGTCGTTCTGTGGGTTTGTAGCTATCACAATGGGCCCTCATTCTGACTGGGGACTTTGGATGTTATTGCAATAAAAATATAAAACAACAAATTAATATATTATATTATATTATTAGGGAGGAAAGTTATGTTTTGTCTTGGGAATCATTGCCACGACACACATACAATTTCAGTCGCACACACCCTCAATTATCCTATGTTTCCTTATGTGAGCGCAAAGGAATATGCACTCTGCTGTCACAGGAGTGATGCTAGTAATTCACTGGATAGCAGTTTTCCTTCTGAGGGACTACAAAACAGAGGGGAGAGAAAGAGGTGTGATTGGAGGATGTTTCTCTTCCTCAGGGCTGTGTCTAAAGGCACAAATAACCCTAAATTAATGGAACAAAACCACTGGGATACCACTGTTGCTCCTCATCAGACTTAACTAACGCAGTGGTAAAATACACAAGAAGCCAGTACAGCCTTGTTTCTAGGTGGGCTCCCACCCAACACATACTTACCAGTGTAGACATGGAGTAAAGGAGACAAAATAGACAAAGGGTGGGGGAAGGGTGTAGTCAAGGTGAGGAGTGGCCACATTTTGATCATGCAATGCTTAAAAACTTTGTTGTGAAGCTGTGTAGATGGTCTGGTTATGGTTTGCCTGGCATGTGGTAGACCTGGATTCAATTCCCTGCTCTGCCACAAAGTTCCTGTGTGAATTTGGGGAAGTCACTTAGGTATGTGAGGCATGAGGGAGCCTATCTGTTCCATGGGGATGATAACACTTCCCTACTTCACAGGGGATCTGTGAGGATAAATACATTAAAGATTTTGAAGTGCTCAAATACTATGGTAATAGGGACCATATAAGTACCTAAGATGGAGTGAGAAAAAGGCAGGGAGGGGTAGAATTATATAGAACGTTGAGTAAAAGGACAAGAAGCTTGAATCTGACATGGTGCAGGAACCAATAGATGGATTCAATGGGGAGGGAGAATGTGACATGGTCAGGGCAATGGTCAAGGAGTATTTTTAAGGTCAGTTGGAGAGCAAAACGGGTATCAGGGAGACCAGAGAGGAGGAAGTTCAAGTAATCGGGATGGGAAGTGAGGATGAACTCTATTGCTAAAGTATATGATAAATCTGTAAGCTTAATGCCTACGATTTTGAGATTTAGTAAATTAAATGGAAGAGCAATAGGAAATCAATCATTAAAGAACATTGAAAGACTTATCTGTGTCGGAACAATCACTGGACATCTCAAAACAATGTTACCAGACGTGAACTGAACCAATTAAAAAAGTTGAAAGCTAATTTCTGGCAAGGGTTGAAGTTAGTTTTTAGTTTTCCTTGATGTGGACAGTTGGCATGAATGTGCTACTAACTGATTTATTTGAAAAGGTAAGATTCAAGCCATTCCCCAAAATAATTTCCTATCGAACAATGCATTTTTCCAATTCCGTATCTATATATTTTTGGGTGGTTCGCATGACCATTTCCTAAATATATTAAGACATTTACTTGGTTTGCAGAATCAAGAATATTGTGCGACTTCCTCCCTTACCCCTCTGAGGAATTTCACAGATTAAAAAAAAACCAAAAACTAGCTAGTAGCGTTTCAGAAAGAAATTCTCTTGGAAATGGAACATCAATTTGGCATTCTCATGGAAACACCTGGAACCAGTGGATAGCAACAGCATGGTAATTTTTTCCATAGAAAATACAAAGGATCAGATCTTGAGAGTAAATGGGTCTATAGTATTTACTGGTTTAGGGATGAACCTTCCAAAGGGTTGAGTTCTGTGGCCCCTACCCTGCAAAGCATTTAAACTCTACGTAAGTTTAACCACATGTAGTCCCATTGGAATCAATAGTCGAGGGATAAAGAATGGGGTGGGGAGGAAGGTGCAGTAAACCATTTTTGTATTTTCCCAAACTCTTGGTTTGCAAGGAGCCAATTCAATCCTGATGCAAGGTACAGCAGTATTAGGACTGACTTAATAATGCAGTCTCCCGTAATGTTTTTGCCAGTGGGGGGGGATCACCGAAGCTTAGTGCACTCTGGCCATTCTCCCTCCCCCATAACATATCCCTTATATCGGGATGGGAAAGTTAGAAGTAGTGTTACAGAGTCAACTATGCCAGTTCTACACCAACTGGGGATTCTCTTATGCTCAGGAAATTCTCACCTGCCATTTTGACCAACTTCATGGCCTTTGTGTGCTTCTGAATCACAGTCCAGAATCTGACCTCTTTTCTTAAGCACTTTACAAACATTAGCTAATTCTCAATTTTAGAGATGGGGAAACTGAGGCAGAGATTCAGTGACTTGCCCAAGGACATAAAGGCAGGTACATGTCATAGCCAGGAGTAGACCCAGGCTTTCCTCGTGATTCCTACTTGTGTACTCAGATCACTACTACAGTACAGCTCTCTTCCTCAGAGGTTACTTTAACTCCCAGAAAAATGACAAGAGACTGTAATTATAGCTTGCTTTAAATAACAGACTTGTTGCCGACAGTGTTAAAAGCAGGATGTGCTTTTGGTGAAAAATAATTTATTTTAATGAATAAAAGCCTGACATTTTTGGAAGAACACACAAGCGAACTCTGAAGCTTTTTAATGAAAACCAACACATGCAGATTCATGGAAACTCTGTCTAAAGCAAGATCTTTGCAGTTGTTGCCAATCCTGAATCTTCCAGGAATGTATCATATATAACCCTTTACTCTTGCCTTATTATAAATGGCTATGGCCCCAGTTTTGAAATGAATTAAATATAATTAAATAGTGATTTGACTGTTTATCAGTATCCTTGCCAAATAACCCAGTTGTTTTGGTCCCTGTAGTAATACTTACACAATAAAGTAAAATCATAACCCCGAACTTCATTGTTATCTGAAATTTTGTCCACGTCAAAGCAGTATTTTCCTTTCACAAATCATGGTATTTTTCTCCCTTATGAAGTAAATAATTTGTTTTTCTTCCAAGGAATCTTTTCATGTGGAATTTGGCAGTTGTTAAAGGATTATTATATGAGGTGTTAAAAAAAAGAGCCATCAAGGCCAATCTGTACAGATTTTCACTGTATTATGAGTCTTGGTATGGTGGCTAAATCTGTAAACTCACCCTTCATCTTTTTGGTACCATGCTATACAATAGTGATGTGATACTGCACTTTTTTTTTTTTTTTCCTTTTCAGGAAGCATCCAGTACTCCATCTTCTAAATATGACCTACATTATTTTCTCCGAGATGTGTCTAAAATGAGCCTGGAAGCTTAAATTCATTACTCTGTAAGACACTAAAAATCACGGACTGAAGGGAGACACTGGATTTATGGCTTATTACAACAATCTCTATGCCACTAAGCTCATCTTTTTGTCCTATGACGGCAGAGGCGCTAACAGGCCACACTACCTTGAATGGTCCCTTACAATATGTCATTTTAGACACCCTTACAATATGTGCTAACTACTTATGCTAAACTATCTGGTCCTCCTTGCATTTTGCTGTGATGCTGGGAGTACCTTTCCCAGAGCTGAAGAAGAGCTCTGTGTAGCTTGAAAGCTTGTCTCTCTCACCAACAGAAGTTGGTCCAACAAAAGATATTACCTCACCCACCTTGTCTCTCTAATATCCTGGGACTGACACAGCTACAACTACACTGCATATCACATTGCTGACTCATTCAATTTGTGAGCCACTATAACCCCCAGATCCTTTTCAGCCGTACTACTGCCTAGCCATTCCCAATTTTGTAGTTGTGCATTTGATTTTTTTCTTCCTATGTGCAGTACTTTGCACTTGTCTTTACTGAATTTCATGTTGTTGACTGCAGACCAAATCTCCAATTTGTCAAGGTCGTTTTGAATTTAATCATGCCCTTCAAAGTTATTGCAACCCCTCTCAGCTTGGGGTCATCTGCAAATTGACAGCGAACCTTTGATACCTACTCTTTGAGTACGGTCTTTCAACTAATATTGCACCCACCTTATAGTAATTCCATGTAGGCTATATTTCCCTAGTTTCCTTATGAGGTGTCATGTGGGACTGTCAAGAGTGTGACTAAATTTAAAATACATCATGTCTACTGCTTCCCCACTTTCATTAGGCTAGTAGGCCTGCCAAAGAAGGCTATTACCTTCAAATAAATTCAGGTTAAATAATTCTTAGTACAGAACAGGTAATCATTTGTAGATATATTTTTGAAATGGTACAGAAGTGTAAAGAAAATAATGGTCCATAACTTTATTATAGAAAGAAGATCTTAGGGATGTAATTGCTGTTATATTTTCTTTATTTACCCCAGCATCAAATCTATTGTCTTTTTAGCTATTTCAAATATAAATCTGGAGGGAGGAAAGAAGAGAAAACATATTTCACTTCAATACAGCAGTATTTCCATGTCAAAGGGTAGGCTTGTGGTTAAGGCTCTGGACTGGGACACAGGAGAACAGAGTTAAATTTCCAGATCTGCCACAGGATTTCCTATGTGACTTTGGGTATGTCACTTAATTTCTGTGCCTCAGTTTCCCACCTGTGAGATGGGTAATAATTAGAGCTGCCCAGAAAACAATAATTCCATTTTGCAATAAATTTTGAGGTGTCAGAATCTGGTTTGGTTCCAATGCAGAAAACAGAGAGATCCTTCCCCCAAACAGCTCTAATTGCTGGGCTATAGAATAACCCCTCCCCCCTCACTGCTTTCTCTCAATCTCTCCCACTGGAGTTGTTCCAATTTGTATAAATAATTAAATATTTATTGGGTATTGACTTAAACCAGTCTATTGACTATTGTGAGGGTCTGTTAGTCTCTCTTCTTTCTTCCCCCCATGCCTCCCAGAAATTCCATCCTGGACCTGAGAAACTTTCCCAATTAAAGTTTCCACAAAAAGTTTCAGTTTCAGTGAATCGGGATTCTCCACCTTTTTTCTGTCTTGTCTATTTGAATTTGTGAATTCTTTGAGGGCAGAGACTGCCTCTTGTCATGTATTTGTACAGCACCTAGCAAAACGGGGCTCTGATTTTGACGGGGGCCTCTAGGAACCAGTGTAATACAAATAATGCATACTAATAAACAGGATTTGGCTATAGTGAAGATTTGATCCTGCAGATTCTTTCAAAATACATTTTTCAGGGAGAACTAATGTTATTTTCAGAGCACTTGGCAATTTATGCTAAAAATGTTTTCCAGCCTTAACAAAAGGAATATTGTGTATATCCAGCCTTTGAAAGCAGCAGTTTTAGTTTTCTTTTAAATCAGCCTAGTGTAATTTTCTTATCAGTTTAGTGCCAAACACAGTATTGAATATCAAAAGTAATCAGCTGAAGCAATCTCTGTTGTCTTTATGCAAAAATACTGTACTATTTTTTTCACTGCTTGGATTTTTGGATGAAGAACCTTTTATCTTCACATTTTGCACACTATGCAAAAATATAAAACACTTGGCTTGGCACATTTACTTGAATTTTCCCTTCGACAGAAGAATAAGCATTGGAGAATGCCATCTATGGGTCAGTTTATAATATCAATTTTGATACTGACAACTAACACTAAAACATGACATCTGTTTTTTTTTAAAGACTCTGGACATTCTCTAATAAAAACACTGGAAGTTTTTTAATTAAAAAAAAATGGTGACTTTTAAAAAAATTGAATTTAGTATGTATAAGATGTCAGAGTAACAGCACTGGAAACTAAACTGATCCAGAGAATAGGTAGATTAGAAGCAGTGAGACTCCAACCTTCCAATGCTGCTGAATCAACATTCCTCTATCCCATTCTAGAAGAAATATACCAGGGGTGTTCTCAATGTGCATTGGTATCTCTTCTGAGATGGCCAAAAGAGTGCCAGTTAGTACATATTGTGATAGAAGGTTTCCCATACCACACAATATAACTATTAGGTCTTGTCTACATTCAAGACTTGCACCAATTTAACTAAAACTAGTTTTAAAATTGAGTTACTTAAACTGATGCAGAAGCCCTGTATGGAAACTCTTATTTTACGACTGGGCTTATACTAATTTAGCTGAATTTAGTAATCTACAGTTATTCTTTATATTCATAGTAGTATCTTGCTTCTTTCACCCTCTCCTCTCCTCCACTTCCACAAACATCTACAGTAGAACCTCAGAGTTACGAACACCAGAGTTACAAACTGACCAGTCAACCACACACCTCATCTGGAACCAGAAGTTCTCAATCAGGCAGCTGCTGAGCCAATGAACAAACAAACAAAAGCAAATACAGTACAGTACTGTGTTAAACGTAAACTACTAAAAAATAAAGGGGAAGCTTAAAAAAAGATTTTACAAGGTAAGGAAACTGTTTCTGTGCTTGTTTCAAAGTTAGATGGTTAAAAGCAGCATTTTTCTTCTGCATAGTAACATTTCAAAGCTGAATTAAGTCAATGTTCAATTGTAAACTTTTGAAATAACAACCAAAATGTTTTGTTCAAAGTTACCAACATTTCAGAGTTATGAAGATCCTTTATTCCTGAGGTGTTTGTAACTCTGAGGTTCTACTGTTATCTCCACAGTATTCAATATGTACTTTTTTTATTTTTATAAACCAAGGCCACCAACCGTGTTCCATGATTATATATGATACAAGAGTTTTGGATCATTTGTTCAAACAACTTAAGCTTCAGGGCGCACAGGAAAAACTTTCTCCTAACACCTTCTCTCAATAACTAGGTTGTTTTTCCGTCTAGTATTTTAGCAAACAATTCTATACAAGAATGCAAGGACATGCCAGTCCAGCTCTATTTCACCCAGTTGTAAATGTTTTAAATGTCTACACTGTGTATGTATAAACAGACTTGAAGAGTAATACTGTAACTAAGGCAATTTTTATTTGACACGCAATAGAACACAAGGATTTAATTTTCATTCATTCAATGCACCCTCCCCTCCCACCTATCCCATGGTTATTTGCAAGGATCCACTGACCATCATCACTGACCAAACATACAGTGGAAAGAGGTTTATCAATTCCCAGTTCTCATTTCCCAAACATCTGTTGATTTCCTCAATTTTACTATCCCGTAACATCAAATAATTTTAAACAAATATTTGTTGGGCAAATGTCCTCAATCATTAGACAATACACACCTCATCTTTTACTGTTTGTCTACAGCATGTACAACTTGTCTTATTTCAGGAACCAGAAGGCCTTGAGTAAATTGTTTACACTGCCATGTAAAGCATGGTAGGCTGTTGTGGATAACACTGAGATCTCTCTGCAGCTGCCCTATGGGGAATGGAATAGTTTATTGTTCATCTTAGTTAAACTAAGGGAGGGGAAAAAACACACTGCCAGAGAGCCTGACATGCCAGATTTTGGCAGCCTCTTCTGAATTTTTTAATGTGTATGATGAGTTTGTGCACACACACAAAAATCATGTAATGTGCTCAATATAGATTGCATACAAGACCCATATTCAGCCCTGCCTGTCCTGGTGTATGTCAGAAAATATAAAACCAAAATGGTTTTTAGAACATGTGCTCATACATTACACATACTGTCAAAAAGAGCTTGTGAGCTTCAAAAGTTTGTCTTTATGAAGCATCTCCGTAAAGCTCCTTTTGGTTTCAATAACAAATACTGCATAGATCAGACAGACAATACATATCTGTATGTCACCTCACTGGCACTCTCATCCTTCTTCTTCTCTGGAGCCGCTTCGAAGCCTCTGTGCAGTGCAACATCAAACAGCCACCCTTAAAAGTCTGTTCCCCACCAAGAACCCAACAAACTACTTGCTACAAAAAGGTAAGATGGGCAAAATGCCATGCTGTATTAGAGGCATGTCAGAAACAAATCCCCTTGAACCACTAGGCATGGAAACAAGTACATTATCCCTTTATAGGATCCAGTGTTTTGCAACTGGAATCAGAAATTGATTCTAGCACTGGTACATTATGGGATAGCAGATCTTAAAATCAAGACATTGTTGAGTACAGAAAGGGTTCATTTAAACACCTTTGAAAGGTTTCTATTATTTGTTATGTTTTTCCTCTCTCTCGATTAACCAAGATGAAGGGATATGACAAACAACAGTAACACACCCTAAATAATTTCTAAAATAGATTTTCTGTTAAAAAATACATCACATACACAGACTGTATTATGTTGTGGTGTGCTTTAAAGGCTTGTTTAGGATGACCTATATAAAATATCAATGTATTCTCTCTAAATATGTATTGTTTGCTACATGACCTCACAGTGTGTTAATAGGTGGGCCAACACAAACCGCCCTAATCCCCAGTGAAGTGACAGTGAAAACAATTCCATTAAACAAAAGAACATCTCTGGTTGTGGCTGGAAGAGACTTTACATGCGCCACACATCCCGCTGCTGGTGTTGCTATTTATTTCTGCCTTTCTGAGAGGCAGAAAAACCAGACAT
The DNA here is from genome assembly GCF_013100865.1 of Trachemys scripta elegans. Taxonomy (NCBI): domain Eukaryota; kingdom Metazoa; phylum Chordata; order Testudines; family Emydidae; genus Trachemys; species Trachemys scripta. Next base: position 117,479,895 of record NC_048300.1, read on the forward strand.
TTTTTACTTCCCCATAAAATTACTTTCTAGTTCCTTCTGATAAGTTGTTCCTTCTGATAAGGCCAGACGCACATTCTTTGGGGCTGCCCGAAGGTGTACTGAGAAACACTCATTCCTCCAGCCAGCACAGTGACTCTGGTACAGCATTAAGTTCTATTTAAGGTTTCTCTGAATAATATAATACTTCCAAAACCCCCACCTATATCAAAAGAACATAAAGGTTGCAAAATCAAGTGCTCAAAAGATAGGAAATGCCAGAATTAAGGTTACCTGTGCCACCCCTCTTCTCTCTGTATCTGCATCCCTTCCTCCACCCCATTCCCTGGCTCCTTCCCCCTTGGTGTGCCATCCTCTTCTACACACCTCTACACACACTGGCCCCTGCAGCCCCCTTTAGCTCCCTGCTTTTATTCTCTCCCATTCCACCCTACACACACTTCCTCAGCTCTCTGCATTCCTCTCAGTTTTTTCCTCAACCTCCCTGCTTGGATGCCAGCAGAGGGAACACTGAGAGCATAGGAGAGACAGTACGCTTGCTCTCAGTTCCACTAGCCAGTGACCAATCAGCCAGGAGCAGCAACTGTAGAGAATATCCTGCTCAGTCGCTGCAATTCTGGAGCATGCTCAGTACAACTGGGTGGAAAATGGTTTTCCCAACCCATGGATATTTTAGAGATTTCATATTAATCCTCTGTTCCAGGATGAATCCAAGACTTTTCACAGAGAGACTGGAACTCTCCTGGGTTTGAGTCCTCTGATAACAATCAGGAAGAGAAGGGATCCAAATCTGGGTCTTCCCCTAACCCATGGGCTAGTCTGGGGCCTCACACACCACACATACTTATGTTTAGACAAAACTGACCCTTTCCCATGAAAATATTTGCTTTCAACAAATTGCATTTTTCTGATGAAAAACCATTTTGGCAAGATTACCCAGCCAGCTCTAATGCTCAGTACAAACAGAATCTTTGGATAATTTAGCTGCCAAACTCTAACAATAGTTTCTATTAAGTGTGTGCAAACTGAGATTTTTTTTTTAAGAGGCTCATAACTTGGCTAAATTAGGGCAAATTTTTACAGGGATAGCAAAAGGCACATCCCTAACACCTCAGTAGCCCTTTATCAAATTTCAAGCACCTACGCCAAAGCATGGAAAAGCGAGAGCTTGTAAATGCATTGATTGTAAGATTATCTAACTATATATTTTTTTAACATGGGGAAAACAACGTACTTTTCCCTAATCAAATTCTTGGAAATGGATGAACCATTTTAGCTAAAACTTTCCAGAAAAAAAAATCAACCTGAGGCAGACACACAAGGAGGAGACTTTCAGCCTCAATGGTTAAAATTTGGCAAAGTTATAAGCAACTGAAAACAGGATCTTACAATGCAAAGTGTCAGGCAACCATAACTATGCAAGTCTCTACCCCACCACATATAATGGAGAAGAAATATATAGTGTTGTGGTTGAAGGTTTTATCAGCACTCACTAGAGATGGTCTCATTCTCATAGGTGGTGAAGCTAGGACTGAGTTATGCAGCTTATCTCAAAATATAAAACTTTCACACCATGCTGCACCACCAGTTATTCTGCATGTTCTACATATGTGACAGGGTGGGGTGGGGGGGGGAATCTATAACTATTGGCTTAATAATCTTTTAAAACAATTAGTTATTTTTAATTCTTCTATTAGTAAAAATAGGAATATCAAATACCATATGTCCAACTGTAACAAAGTCATAATGAGCCATAAAAACATAATAAAAACTAAAAGAGGTTACCTTATCTAAAATATTTCCTATTTAAAACAATTTTTTTCAGGACCTTCCAGATTTAGGAGAGTGTATTTGGACCCACTGGAAAACTGAGTCAACCCTTTCCATTGATAGAAAGCTTCCATGTCTAGTCCTGAAATGCTATATAAACATAAAAACCTAAGAATTATCATACTGGATCAGAACCAGGGTCCATCTAGTCCTGGATCAGAACCAGGGTCCATCTAGTCCAGTAACCTGTCTCTGACAATGTCCAGCTCCAGATGGTCACCTTGCAGAGGAAGGCAAGGCATATGTGGGGTAATCTGCTCCCCATGAAAGTCTCATCCTAATTCCTAATAGTTAGAGACTGATTTAAACAATGAAACATGGTTTTATACCCCTTCTCAATTTTTTGTTATTGGCCTTTGAATTTGTGACATTTTTATGTACAGAAAAACTGTGACTTTCCCAAGAAAGTGTCTTTTCTGTTCTGGCCTTTAGGACCTTTAAATTTTTTGAAAGATGATGTTAATGCTGGGATCAAAGAGAGCAATTCCACATTTGGGGAAGAAAAAAAGTTTCTTTGGTGATGGTCTGTTAGAAAATGGCAGCTGTTTGAAGATGCTCAGAGGTTGGAAAGCTAGAAAAAGTCATGGTTGACATGGATTGGTTGGAGGAGAGCAGGATAGTCAAAGATGCATGATTAATAAATCTATCACAGGATGATTCCATAATATCTCATATAACTATTATCTCATTTTTGTATAGTAAGATTTTAAAAATGAAACATTTTTCCAAAGTCAATATATATATATATATCTTATTTACACACACACACACACACACACACACACAGAGTACCACTTTTAGTCACACAATTGCTGAAAAACAGAAAAATTGAGAGCTAAAACTGCAAGAGTTCCACAAACTGAGTGTAAATGCATAATGGCAGTATTTAGGTCCACGAAGGAGATGCCCAATAGCACAAACTTATAGAAGCTACTCAGGGAGGTCAGCATTATTTGAGACATTTTTAATTTAAGAGAAAAATAATAATAAAAATAAAGAATTTGTTGGGGTCATGCACACCTGTTCAAGGATTAGTGCTAACACATATTAATTAGCAACGTACTGATATAATAAATTTGTGGTTTAATGTTATAGAAGTAGTATGACATCATAAATTACCAGGTGAGACCAAACTATGTTTGCTCCATGGTTTTTCTTCAATTCATAGAACTACAAAATCTTAAAAAAAATTAATTTAAGCTGACCTTAGTTGTTCAAAAAAATGGAAAGTTCTTATATCCGATTTTCAAAAGACAGGCGTGCTGATATGGTAGACGTTGCTTTACATGAACATCTTGGGACAAATCCTTAGATGTTGTAAATAAGGTACTTATAATGATTAAATGAAGCTATGTCAATTTATACAAATTGAGGATCTGACCTTGTTTATAAGATTAATGTCAAAATTGGTGAATTTTATGTACTATGAAAGCAATTTCTTTCCTATCTAAAGAAATACAGATGTGCAAGTCAGACATATGTAAGATCCTTGAAGAGGTATTCTGGAGTTGAAGCTGCATGGCAGTATAAACCTGTTTATTAAACTATTTGATTTTTGCTTGTTGTTTGTCCATATTTTGTTAGGTATAGTTTAGTATAAATGCTTTAAAATCAATACAGAAGATTTTAATTTTCATAAGAGAATTCCATTAATATGATTTTTATTTTATTTTTTTTAAATATTACTGTATTTTTAGCACAGTTCTTTGAAGAAGTACTAAATAAACAAAAATGTATTGTTATAACAACAATTAGTACCTTGGTTCTAAAAAAAAAAGTTACGTAAATCTTGCAACAATGCATACAATGTTCTGGCAGTTTTGATTGATGCATGTTTTGAAACGCACACAAATGAGGTACTGATGCGTGTTTAGCACAATCAAAATTAACTTTCATGGTTCCAAATGGATTAGTTCCAAAATTACGTTCTACTGAAAAATCATTCTTGCAGCTCATACAGTATCATATTACTGCAGATAATAACTTCTTTATCATGTTCTCTTCCTTCAAATATTTATAGACCACAGTGGTTCCTCCAAAATGAAAGACTGACAGATTTAAAACTTTTCTTTAAAGGTTTCCCTGCAAAGTTTGAAACAAAAACTACAACTACAGCACCACATGTTTCAATGCAGAACCTGATTCAACAGCCCTGAACGGGGGCACAGAGTTTGAAATCAAGAAAAGGATCCTCATTTTGTAACTTGAGCCCACCTTGAATGGAAACCCACTGAAACAGGACAAACCTATTGACTCAGCAATATTAGAAAACTGGGCCAAATTTAGACTTTCTGATGGATGGGGAAATGTAGAATCATAGGAGATTAGGGTTGGAAGAGACATCAGGAGGTTATTTAGTCCAACCACCTGCTCAAAGCAGGACCAATTCCCAACTAAATCATCCCAGCCAGGGCTTGGTCAAGCCAGGCCTTAAAAACCTCTAAGGATGGAGATTCCACCACCTCCTTAGGTAACCCACTCCAGTGCTTCACCACCCTCCTAGTGAAATAGTGTTTCCTAATATCCAACCTAGACCTCCCCCACTGCAACTTGAGACCATTTCTACTTGTTCTGTCATCTGCCACCACTCAGAACAGCAGAGCTCCATCCTCTTTGGAACCCCCCTTCAGGCAGTTGAAGGCTGCTAACAAATCCCCCCTCACTCTTTTCTGTAGACTAAAGAAGCCCAGTTCCCTCAGCCTCTCCTCGTAAGTCATGTGCCCCAGCCCCCTGATAATTTTCATTGCCCTCCGCTGGACTCTTTCCAATTTGTCCACAACCTTTCTGTAGTGGGGGCCCCACACAATACACCAGATGTGTCCTGACCAGTGCCAAATAGAGGGGAATTATCACATCCCTCAATCTGCTGGCAATGCTCCTACTAATACAGTTCAATATGCCATTGGCCTTCTTGGCAACACGGGCACACTGCTGACTCATAGCCAGCTTCTCATCCATTGTAATCCCCAGGTCCTTTTCTGCAGAACTGCTACTTAGAAAAGTCGGTCCCAGCCTGTAGCCGTGCATGGGATTCTTCTGTCCTAAGTGCAGGACACTGCACTTGTCCTTGTTGAACCTCATCAGATTTCTTTTGGCCCAATCCTCCAATTTGTCTAGGTCACTCTGGACCCTATCCCTACCCTCCAGTGTATCTACCTCTCCCCCCAGCTTAGTGTCATTTGCAAACTTGCTGAGGGTGCAATCCATCCCATCATCCAGATCATTAATGAAGATGTTGAACAAAACCAGCCCCAGGACGGACCCCATGGGAACTCTGCTTGATACCCGCTGCCAACTAGATATCAAGCCGTTGATCACTACCTGTTGAGCCCAACAACCTAGCCAGATTTCTATCCACCTTATAGTCCATTCATCCAATCCATACTTTTTTAACTTGCTGGCAAGAATACTGTGGGAGACTGAATCAAAAGCTTTGCTATATCATGTTCACTGCTTTTCCCATATCCACAGAGCCAGTTATCTCATCATAGAAGGCAATCAGGTTGGTCAGGCATGACTTGCCATTAGTGAATCCATTTTGACTGTTCCTGATCACATTCCTCTCCTCAGCCCCATTGAACCAGCAGCTTTGGGCATAGGGTAGACAGGCAGTTACCTAGGTTACCAAATTTTAGGAGGGGCATTGAGATGCCCACGTTTTATTGCAGGAACAAGCCATTGGGAAGAAGCCACCTGAGCTCAAGCAGCGCATCCAAGGAGCACAAGCAGAAGGAAAGGGGTTGGTAAGGCCCAACAGACTTCCACTAGAACGTTTCAGAAAGGTTTCTTTTTCCTGCAGAAAATTTTGACTTTTTAATTAGAAAACCAAAAACGCTATATTTTTGGCCAGAACCTAAATGTTTCCAGGTTTGTTTGGGTTTTTTTTTTTAACAAAATTCAAAATTTTCCACAAAAAAGAAATGTATAAATAAGATGCCCACATAATTTTTTTCTACTCATTATTTAGGTGATTAACACTACAGAGTATTTTAAATTATTAACAATTTAGTACACCAGAATATGCTTTATTAAAATTTCCAAAGTTGTTTTTAGAAATATTTGTCCCTGTTACAGTATCGTCAATACTCTGATTGATCTTTCTGAAGATGAGGCAATTTTGCTCTTATTTGAGATCAAGTTAAATTGGGGGGGGGGGGGGGAACCCTAGCAAAGCGAACAAAGGTTGGAGACAGTGTACCTAGTAACTTCTGTAGTTTGGGCACATTACTCATTTGTTGATTGTCTATTTTCTTTTGTCTCTCCTGTCTTTTTTAGATTGAAATCACTTCAGAACATGAGCCATCTCTTATTCTGTGTTTATATAATGCCTACTGCCATGAGGCCCAGATCCTGACAGGAACCTGTTGGCACTATTATAACAAACAAACCACCACCACCACCAGAGACTCAGGGAATGAAACCCCCATTTGTAGGCATGAGAAGACTGATGATTTTTAAAGCATCTGAACTAAGTTATACTTTATTTTCAATTTTCATCAAGATAAATTAGCAAAAATGCTTTTAAACTTGACAGCTTACCACTTATAAAGTCTTTGCTTATTCATTCATATTTTATATGAGTTCCTTCCTGTGCTATTTTACATCAAACTGTCAACTTGACAGCTTCCTATTTGACCTCATTCTTTTAAAAATATATATATTTAACATACTTTTTATTACTCTTCTTCATAAATAGATATGGCATTAGAAAGTATTTCCTGTGTGTTGCCACTCTGCCTTTTAAGAGTTCAAAAGGTAAAATTAATTTGGGTCTGGAGTGACACACTTTTCCAAAATCAGATGTTAAAATACAGTTCTATATGCCCTTATTTTTTTTTTTTCTGATTTGCACTGCTTTAGAAGTTGGGCCAATCTGCTATTTTGCCCATAAGCTTAATTTTCAGAATGTTACAGAATCATGAGGATATTTATGAAAAGCAGTCAAAACTGTTTGACTTGTTGTACATGTCTATTCACATGTGTTGATTAACAAGCCCTTCCTTTTTTGTACACCCCATTCCTTAAATGCTTTAGTCTAATAACCTAATTCACTACATTGTGACAAAGTTTGGGATTGTTTTTATTTTTTAAGTGAATGGTATGCCCACTGTCAGTTAATACTGAGCCAAATTATACATATTAGATACTTTCAAACTTTCCCCATAAATCATTTCCTCCAGTCTTGCAAGTGTATTTGTTTCTGTTTTCTGAATTTCCTCGAATTTGTTTAAATGTTTTTTAATGAATTTTCCCAGAACTGTATGCAGTATTCTGTATATGATCTTGCCTATGCAATGCAGAGAAATGACTCACCATTGTGCTCAATCATGCAATACTTCAGTATATGTAGCCCAAAGTTATATCAACTTCTTTCATTCTGTTTTAAACCAAAAGCTTACTTCATTTTTCATTATATTTTCAAGTTGCTTCCAGCATTACAACTTTTACTTCCTCAGTAACCTTTCCAAGTAGCCTGCCTTGGGAATTGAACTAATCTACCAATCTAGAATCTCTTATCTCTTCCACTCGCTATCTGAATGCTTGATTATGTCAGAGAGTTTTAACCTGCAGATCTACTAGATTGGACCCTCCATTTCTTAGATCTAAGTGTGTAAGAAACAGATGTATACGTGACTGAGTCTTACCAAGGGTTCGGAAAGGTCTTTGGTTTGGCATCTGAGAGAAGAAACCAGGTTTCAATGCATTTGTGATCACAATGTCAAAAAGCCCTGCAAAATCATTCCTGAAATGACAAAACAAAACAAGTCAAACAACTTTTAAACACTTTTAAAAAAAGGAAATAAAGCCATGTAGATAAGACCGACCGTCAAAACCGTTTTCTATAAAACATTTTTTCATGCCACTTTGCTTAGAGATTTTTATACTATTTCCCCACACCCATTTGCTTCCATTTTTAAGTTAATATATCACCGGTGAAAGCATGTTGGATAGACAGCCTATCAGACTGAAGCCTTCTATTAATTATATTAATTATTATTATTATTAATTTGTATTACCATAGCACCTAGGAGTTCTGGTTCATGACTAGGCTCCACTGCACTAGGCATACTGTGGGGTGCCTAGTGCATTGATGTCACTAGGTGCTTTTGAAAATTCCAATAGGTGCCTATCTGCATCTTTAAACATCATAGTACATTTTAAAATCTGGCCCTTAGTAGGCACATTTTCCCCTCTCTGATGTGTTTTTCCCCCCAGTTAGGACAGTTATAATATTAAATGAAACATTTGCTATTTCTAGCTACTTACCTGTACTTATACCACCTCCATGCAAAACTCACTATTTGTTATTAGCGCTACTGGTCCCATACTTCTGGCTTTTATTATGGATGGATATTTATTTCAAGGTGAAAGTGATGAAAGGAGAATGTAGTCTAATGGTCTTAGTACAAGACTGGGAGGCAGATATTTCTGAGTAATACTCCCAACGCCAAGCATGGCTCCCTCCACAACCTTGAGCAAGTCATTTCACCTCACTCCCTAAATTATATCCAGCTATAAAATGGAGTTAAAAATTCTTCTCTAAAAGTCTCTGAAGGAGGTTATAAAAATATAAATTAGTCTGAAGTAGTACATAAGTGGAAAAATGTTGCTAAACCTAATTAAATCTTAATGCTGGAATATAGTAGCAAATTTTAAAAATGCATATACATGCTATCTATTTTTATTAGAAGTGCTTCTTTAAGGTGATTTTTATTATATTGCATGAATTGGTACCCTCTAGTAAAATTCTTGGATAGCCTTATTATGGAAGGAGGAAGTAGCAAATACAGCCAGGGTATAATGAGCTGAAATGTTAACAAATATAAAAGCAGAATCAGACAGACTATATACCAGATGTACAGATCTGAATAAAAATATGCATTACTGACCTTTGACATGTATTATAAGAGGCTTTCCAAAAGTAAATTTGCATTCCAATAGTTATAAGACATATGCTTTAGATTATTAACTATCAGTGGAGTTTATCAGATAAGTGATTGGATTTGATAAATGACCATAGAGAGATGCAATAGAAATATGTAGAGGTTTCTTTTGAAGTTAAAATCTGACACAGTCCTTTCCGCTCTCTGATTTTCGTGTATGTTAATCTTATTAACAAACATGACAGTGTAATGTGTCAGATACATGTGATCAAGTGTAGAAGGCAAAGGAAGGCATCTGGAACAGATTTAGGGAGAACCGCTGTTTTGAATATAACTCAAAGGTTTTTTTAAAAAAAAGAAGAGAGAACTGAAACTAAAGTTCTGACTAGGTCAGTTTGCTGTCAAAATGACCAAAAGAAAAGTAACAGTGATGATTTCTTCCAATTTTTCTATTTGTTTACACATTTAAACAGAACCTATTAATTAAGTTCTATCAGAAGACTTGAACTACAATGAACACCACAGATAAAATAATAATGTATTTGCAATAATAAAACCGGTTTTCAATTAATCTTTAGTTTCCTGTAAAACTGATCTATCCTAATTCAAACATAGTGGTTAAAATCTCAGTTCAACCAGAAGTGTCTTTTATGCTTTTGTTTGCTTCTCTGTTTCCAACCTTAAAAAAAAAATCAGCCAAAAACTTGATTATTGCATGTGCAAGATGTAAAACCTCCTGCAGGAAATATGACTACTGTTGAAAATCTTTCATCTGGAGCTTGTGACTGTCTCTATAAAGCATTTTAGCTTTCTTTTTGTGAGTTCAATTCAACATCACATAACACAATGGACACATTTAAATTTTTTCTTCTTTTTTCAAAGATTTTAGTGGATGGAGATATGTTTCCTGTACTTAAAATGGGGAACGCTGGTAGAACTACCTATCTCTTAAAATGAAAGAAACTTCAAGTGAAGTCACTATACTTGATTTGCACATCCAGTCAGGTATAGTACTTACTGGTAGATGTCTGAATGACACTTGTACTCACAATTTGATAGGTGCCACTAAAGAGTGAGACTAAGCTGAGGTTGCTCTCAAGATCATGCTCACTGTGTACTATGGCTCTCATATGATACATACTACACACAGTTCTGGATACTTGAATACTAGAAAAATATTGATAAACCAAAGGGAAGTCAGAGAAAAGCAAGAGAAATAAGGGGTTGGGGAGGATCAATTTACAAGAACAGAAGCCAAGAACAAATATGCTTTATATCATAACTAAGGGAGTGACATGGTAACCATTTATAAATACTTTGTTTCTACAGTGCAAGCAACAGTGAGGGAACTGAAAAGCCAAAGAGTACAACCAGGAGTTATGCAATTGTCATAGAAATTTCTGTCCGTTCCAGCTGAGGAATAAGGAGAGATGGACACAGCTAATCAAGCAAGGAGCCCTGGGAGGGGCGATCCGTTTATTTCAATTGCAATTGGGTTCGAGCTCATAAGTCAGCAAGAACAAAGAAAACACTTACACCAAAGCATTATATGCAGTTGACTATGATAATCTATCGCTCTATGATTGGCCAAAATTTCCCATAATTACCATACATAATTAGCAAGCTACATGTATCTGCCCCTCTTATGACCTCTTATTGTTCATCTATTTGCCCCCTCCTCCTTGCTTATTTTGCAAACTAAGCAGTTAGGTATCTACGGGACGCAGGCACAGAAAGGTCCATTGTCTCCAGGTTTGGAGTTTGGCTACATTTCCTCTTGAAGGAACTTCCTGAGTTAAGACATAGCAATAGCTGTGCTGTATATCTTCCATGTGTACGTGACAAATTTGCCCCCTGGCAGTTAAGCAGAATAATTTTATATCACGATGAACTAGAGCGAGGGAACATTTCAGATGAACATGAGGAAAAAATTCTTAGCAGTAGCATCGAGTAGATTGTGGAATAGGCAGACTCTCAAGGGAAGTGGTGGAAGCCACATTCCCTGACTCATTTAAAATAGGACTGCGCTAAACACAGAAGGCCACAATCCTACATTGGCACAGAAATGGACAAGATGACCTAGTAGGGTTCTTCCATTTCTAATCTCTACCTTTTCAAGAGAGCTGTGCTTAACAAGGGAAATCATCCTTATTGACAATGTAAAGTATGTCTATACTGCATGCGTCTTTCAGTGGCGTGTAGAGTGCATACATGCATAGCCTCTGCTAGCATGAGTATATATAGAATTGTAGCTTGTGATGCATGGTTCAGGCAAATAAAGACATACCTGAAGGGTGAGGGTATGCACACAAGTATATACATTTCACAGCTCTCTACTCGGCCAAGCCATGACTCTCCATCTCCACTGCTACTTTTAGCAGCATAGCATCCTGCTGCTGCAACCTTTCCCATCCCCAGGAAAAGACTCCGGCAGCTCCCACCTGCTGTAGTCTTCCCCTGCTGCAGGGAAAGATTCCAGCAGTGGGGACCTACCAAAGCTTTTCCTTGCTGTCTCCCCCCGGCCACAGCTATATGTGTCAGTGAAAGGCTATGTACAGCAGTGTGGATGTAGCAGGCTTTTCACTGTGCCATGTAGCCATACAGTCTTTAAGATCTCTTGCACACCAGTAGAGAACTACTAGAGCATTACATACCCAATTAAAGGGAGGCCCAGAGGTCAATGCATGGATAGGAGTGCTTGCACTGATATAAATGACTACAGAAAGTGCCTGGCGGTAGAGAATCAGTCCCTGGGTATACTACTCATTTGAGTATTACTTTTTATTCGTTTTTGAGGGGTGGCAGGAGGAAACAGATTCCACCTTAGTGGCAGCAGGTGCAAGTCTCATCCAAAATAGTAGAGTTGTAGCTGCTGCTGCCAGGATTCTGTTTAGTCCTGGGAGCACTGGGAATGGTTTGGCAGGAGTTGTGCTGTTGTTGGGACGCAGCTGTGTCTTACACTTTTATATCAGTTGTGCTTTTCCTGCTGCAATTTCTACCCAATTTCTATATGTAATACACCCACTGAGAGCCAGAATAGCTACAATATGCTGCCGCCTAAAACTGTTTTATTAATGAAGTTACACTCAGTGTGTAACCTACACCATTATTAACTTCATGGATTTGTCCCAGAGATTTCAGTGGGAGTTAAGCCCACTAACTTTGGGTTGCATTTGGCTTATCCAGCCAAATTCTCAATATTATGAGCTTGAAAAATCTGTGGATACAAATAGGTGCCATCATTGGCAGCTGTAGATCTCAAATTAATTGCAGTGAACCATCTCTGTGTGAAATTATCTATTCTGCCTAAGTACTGTAAATATATGTTTTCTGTGCACAATTATCTTTTTTGGCAATCACGCATTAAGAGCAATGATAAGTTATTTATAGGCTCTTCTCTGAAGGTTACTGTATAATATCTGAGTAGCTCACATACATTCATCGGACAGTGGATTGAGAGTTGGGAGACCTGGGACAAGAGTAGAGCAATCTGGTCCTCTAGATATATCATAATATGGGTTCCCCTGTGGCCTCATCCCCGTGCTATGGCCCTGCACTCCACATGTAATGATGATGACAAAGGGTCCTACGCACTCCCAGAGAGGCAGGGGAGTGGCAAGAGGTCCCTTCTTACCAAAGTGGCAACAAGGGAACTTCTCCCCTCAGGAGCAACAGGGGCCCTTCTCAGAAAGACAGATGGCAGCTGGGAGTGGCCTTACTACATGCCTCAACAATTGGGAAATATTTGCTTGGGAGCGTGGGCTGGCCACTGCAATCTATTTCTCTTGCCATATACAGAATCCTCTGCTGAGGTGGTGTTGGTAGGGCCTACAAGAGCAGTGGGCCTCAGAATTAACACCCTATTGAGATGCATGGGGTCATTCACACTTCTCAGAACTATATTTCTAGACTCAAGCAGACATCACTGCACCTGTTAATCCCTGATCACACTTTCAAGCTTTTCTTCACAACCTAGAAACTTACTTTTTATTTAAAAAATGGAAGTCTTGATTCTGTTACAATCGCAAGATATCAGCAGATGGGGGCTTTTGGCATAGCCCTATAGGCCTATGCATACATCTGGCCCCACTTGTATGTGCCAGTGACCTGCTGTGTAACCTTGGGCAAGTTGCTTCACATCTCTGCATCTCAGTTTCTCCTCCCTTCTAAGAACATAAGAACATAAGGTCCATCCAGCCCAGTATTCTGTCTACCGATGCCAGGTGCCCCAGAGGGAGTGAACCTAACAGGTAATGATCAAGTGATCTCTCTCCTGCCGTCCATCTCCACCCTCTGACAAACAGCGGCTAGGGACACCATTCCTTACCCATGCTGGCTAATAGCCATTCATGTAAGAGCTTCAGGGCAGGAATTGCCTCTCACCATATGTTTGTACAGTGCCTACCATAACAGGGCCCCTATCCAGATTTGGGCATCTGGGGCCATTCATAATACAATTAATAAAGAAATAAGGGCCAGTGCTTTAACCACAAGGCCTATCTTTTGAAAAACTGGTTATTCAATGTGAAATAATACTTATAAAAATGTATAGTTTTTAGGACATCCCATAACTACTGAGCTCCCAGTTCTGAGATAATGTGAAACACTAACTAGAAACAGACCCAGACCAAAACCCCAGATCCAAATACCTCCTTGCATCTGAGAAAGTTCAAACCTCTGTCCTTACTGCTCAGGGCCATCTCTAATTCTAACCATGGTTACTGCTCTCTGGGAGGTCTAATCGGAAATGAACTGAGATCAACAGTACACTTACCCAAGGATGTGTTCACACAGGAGTCTGCAATAGTCACTGTGAGAGCTGGTAATTAATAGCAGGACCTTCCCAGCATTTTTCAGTTGCCTCAGCCACTTTTTTACAGACTCAGGGCAACTTTGTAAATATTTGGCTGGATCATTTTTCACTTCTGGGAAATATGTCCCACAGTTTTCTGAAAAATAAAAACATAATTATCTTCTACCAGCCAATCATATTTGCAAACTATACTATAAACACAGCAATTTTCCCTTCACTCCATAGGCAAAAGTAAATAAATAAAAAGATAAAAGATAATAAAATAAAATGTAAAAGACTGATATTAAAAAAAGCAGAGAAATCTTAAAAGTTGTACAGAGCTATAATTCTTGATTTACATAAAAAAAGGAAAAGAAAACAATGTGACATGTAATAGCAAAAAAATATATGTAATTATCTCTCTCCGGTATAAACTTCACAGCTATTGCCTTTCTTATGTCTTGTTTTCCCACATATTTTAAATCATGAATTATTGTCCTGAAAAGCACTGTAGGGTTTTGTGTATGATATATCACTTTATTGATTTTCAGTTTTTGGATATTCAATTTGAGGTTACTTAAATAGACCTGGTCTCCAGAAAGTGCTGAGCACCTGCCTCCTGACAATCAGAGATCTTAAGATATCTCAGTTTGGAGACCAAAACATGGAGGCACCCAAAATCTATAGTTACTTTTAAAACTTGCGGTCAGCACCAACTGATCTGTATCAGCATTCCTATATCAATGACATTATTTCTCAGATCCATTTTTTTAATGCATGTCATCATTTTATCTGATAAAAGTTGATGTAATAATAATTAGGGCTGTCAAATGATTAAAACAATTAATTGCGATTAATCACAGTTTTAATCACACTGTTAAACAATAATAGAATGCCATTTATTTAAATATTTTGGATGTTTTTCTACATATTCAAATATATTAATTTCAATTACAACATGGAATGCAAAGCATACAGTGCTCACTTTATATTACTATTTTTGATTACAAATATTTGCAATGTAAAAAGAAACAAACCCCACCTAGTATTTTTCAATTCACCACATACAAGTACTGTAGTGCAATCTCTTTATCGTGGAAGTGCAACTTACAAATGTAGAATTATTTTTTTTATATAACTGCACTCAAAAACAAAACAATGTAAAACTTTAGAGCCTATAGGACCACTCAGTCCTACTTCTTGTTCAGCGAACCACTAAGACGAACAAGTTTATTTACATTTACGGGAGATACTGCTGCTCAATTCTCGTTTACGTCACTTGAAAGTGAGAACAGGCGTTTGCATGGCACTTTTGTAGCCAGCGTTGCAGGGTATTTACGTGCCATATATGCTAAACATTTGTATGCCCTTTCATGCTTCAGCCACCATTCCAGAGGACATGCTTCCTTTGGGGAGAATTGTATACTATTTCTTTTATCTTTTCTACATTGCAAAATATTTGTAATAAAAATAATATAAAGTGAGCACTGTGCACTTTATATTCTGTATTGTAACTGAAATCAATATATTTGAAAATGTAGATAAATATCCAAAAATATTTATAATAAATTTCAGTTGGTATTCTATTATTACCAGTGCAATTAAAACAGTGATTAATAGTGATTAATTTTTTAATAGTGTCAATTTGTTTTGAGTTAATTGTTTCAGTTAACTGTGATTGACAGCCCTAATAATATTTAATGATAATAATAATTCCACTGTGCTCTCATGTAGCACTTTTTCAGATCAGAAAATCTCAAAAGATTTTTACAAAGAGAGGCCAGTATCATTATTCTCATTTTACAAATGGGGAAACTGAGACACTGGGAGATGACGTGACATGCCCAAGGTCACCCAGCAGGCCAATGGCAAAATTAGGAACAGAACCCAGGTCCCCTGAGTCCAGTCTAGTGAGAGCTACTCAGCTGATGTACTGCACACTGTAGGCGTAAAACAAACAAATCCAACCTCTGCTCTCAGTAGAGCTCTGAATGCCCATTTTATGGGTGCAATGGAAACAGAATTTGGCCTTTACAGGCAAACATATTCTTCTGAATGTATGCCTCTAAAAGCATATTGGACTCTGAAGAATTACACTAATCAGTTATTAAGAATTAGCTCATTCATTAATGTGTCTGATTGAGAAAGATTTCTCTTGGTTTATGTCAATTGACCATTATCATTAAACTATTTTATTCTTTACTAGTTTCCTAAAACAATATATTGTCTATACGCTCATGCACTGCAGACACAAGTTATTACCAAAAAAACCCAAAGCTAGTTTTCTAAGAGAGAAATGTTTACTAAAAGAGGCATGAATGAGACAAAGTTTAACACACAGTTTGTATGCCTCATGGAATCATCATCAATACAAGAATATTTTTTGTCCATCATTTTGTTCTATATGGAACTATCTGTAGTCATCTTCACTGAATAATATAATAAATCCCAGACAGTATTTAGACTTGTGGTATGTGAGTAATGCTATTTTTTCATTTAAAAAAATAAGAAAAAAAAAAGATTTAAACCACTTGAAATTGAGCTTTTAACGAGAGAGGAAAAATGTATACTTAAAACGGTAGTCTCAAAGAAAGATAAAATATTAAATATAGCACTGTTTCATAACTGCTACGTACTCAAACCTTCTAAGAACTTTTTTTCTTTTTAAAGCAACAGATTCAGATTAGGTTTAGCTGGCACAGCAACACGAGAAGAGACAGAATGACTTAATTCAGTAGCATGATATGGAGAGCTTTTCATTCCAAAAGTGGATCATTACTACCTAAGAAAACCTCTTAGAGAAAAGTTTCAGTCATAACTAGGTTACCACTCAAATTCTCCATGGAATCTGGGTCAGAAAGCACAGTGGGCTTTGCCATGGGTATACAAGTACGTTCCAGCAGTCTGTATTATATATTGTTTTAAGAACTAGCCAAGACCACCATTTTTCGATGAAACAAAAATTTACCAAGGAACGTTTCTTTTCTTTAGTGCGGATGCTGTTGAGGACAAGAAACTTGAGGTTTCTGTTGCAGAAAATGAAGTAATTTTTTTGGACTTTCATTAGTAATGTGTACTGTGCTCTATATGACAGCTCAGCCGCCCTCCATCCCTTTCATTTTTATTTAGAAAGCATCATTATGCAAGAACTGATGAGGACCCAAAAGAAATGCTTGTATGACATTCTGCCCCGTACTGGCTCAGTCTATTGAGAGAGAGGCAGGGCACGTGTCCGATATGAATAGTAGTTTATTACCTTCTCACCCTAAGGTAAATAGACCTGTTTTATCACATGTTGTTGGCACATATTTTCTTTGTCCCTTACCAAATCTTTTTTTGTCTTCTGAGGACAATTCTGTGATGTATAGTTAATCTGTGGGTTTGCTATTAGGCTGCTAGTGAGAAAAAGAAGTTCCTTGCTTCTATGTCAGAAATATATTCTGATGAAAAAGAGAGACTGAGAATGTTTATACATGACACTCTTTTCCACCATATGCTAATAAGTAGTTACTGCATGATAAATCCTTTATAAACTGCTATGTAGTCTGATGTCTATCTCTAAAATTAAAAGTTTAATCAACATTCGATTCAGCTGTGACCCAAGAACTTCTTAATGCTAACTGGCAAGGAGGTACAGAGGGGTATCTCCTCATTAAAAATGTATACATTTGGACTGAGGTTGAGATGGAAATAGGAGACAGATTTGTTGAAAATTTCTGGGTAAGGATAAAAGGGGTAAAAAAAACAAGGGGGATGTCATGGTAGGGGTCTACTACAGACCACCTAACCGGGAAGAAGAGGTGGATGAGGCATTTATAAAAACAACTAACAAAATCATCCAAAGTACTGGACTTGGTGGTGACAGGAGACTTCAGCTACTCCGATATCTGTTGGGAAAATAACACAGCAAAGCCCAGATTATCCAACAAGTTCTTGGAATGTATTGGAGACAATTTTTTATTTCAGAAGTTGGAGAAAGCTACTAGGGGAGAGGGTATTCTAGATTTGATTTGACAAATAGGTAGGAACTGGTTGAGAATTTGAAGGTGGAAAGCAGCTTGGATGACAGTGATCATGAAATAGTAGAGTTCATGATTCTAAGGAATGGTAGGAGGGAGAACAGCAAAATAAAGTCAATGGATTTCAAGAAGGCAGACTTTAGCAAACTCAGGGAGTTAGGTAAGGAAGTTGAAGGGGAAAAACAATTGAAGACAGTTGGCAGTTGTTCAAAGAGACATTATTAAGGGCACAAGAGCAAACTATCCCATTGCGTAGGAAAGATAGGAAGCATGGAAAGAGACCACCCTGGCTTACCCAGGAGATCTTCAATGATCTAAAAATAAAAAAAAGAGTTCTACAAAAAGTGGAAACTAGGTCAAATTACAAAGGATGAATATAAACAAATAACACAAGTATGTAGGGACAAAATTAGAAAGGCCAAGGCACAAAATGAGTTCAAACTATCTAGAGACATAAAGAGTAACAAAAAAACATTCTACAAACACATTAGAAGCAAGAGGAAGACCAAGGACAGGGTAGGCCCATTACTCAATGGGGGTGGGGGGGGAGGAATAATAACAGAAAATGTGGAAATGGCAGAGGTGATTAATGACTTCTTTGTTTTGGTTTTCACCAAGAAGGTTGGTGGTGATTGGATGTCTAACATAGTGAATGTCAGTGAAAATGAGGTTGGATCAGAGGCTAAAGTAGGAAAAGAACAAGTTAAAAATTACTTAGACAAGTTATATGTCTTCAAGTAACCAGGGCCCGATGAAATGCATCCTAGAATATTCAAGGACCTGACTGAGGAGATATCTAAGCCCTTAGTGATTATCTTTGAAAAGTCATGGAAGACAGGAGAGATTACAGAACACTGGAAAAGGGAAAATATAGTTCCAATTATAAAAAGGGAAATAAGGACAACTCTGGGAATTATAGACCAGTCAGCTTAATTTCTGTACCCAGAAATGTAATGGAGCAAATAATTAAGCAATCAATTTGCAAACATCTAGAAGATAATAAGGTGATAAGCAACAGCCAGCATGGATTTGTCAAGAACAAATTGTCTCAAACCAACCTGATAGCTTTCTTTGACAGGGTAACACGCCTTGTGGATAGGGAGAAAGCAGTAGACATGGTATATCTTGACTTTAGTAAAGTTTTTGATACAGTCTCGCATGACCTTCTCATAAACAAACTTGGGAAATGCAGCCTAGATGGAGCTACTATAAGGTGGGTGCAAAAATGGTTGGAAAACGGTTCTCAGAGAGTAGTTATCAGTGGTTAACAGTCATGCTGGAAGGGACTGGTTCTCAGTCTGGTTCTGTTCAATATCTTCGTCAATGATTCAGATAATGGTATAGAGAGTACACTTATAAAGTTTGTAGATGATATCAAGCTGGGAGGGATTGCAAGTGCTTTGGAGAATAGGATTAAAATTCAGAATGATCTGGACAAACTGGAGAAATTGTCTGAAGTAAATAGGATGAAATTCAATAAGGATAAATGCAATATACTCCATTTACAAAGGAACAATCAGTTGCACACATACAAAATGGGAAATGACTGCCTAAGAAGGAGTACTGCAGAAAGGGATCTGGGGATCATAGTGGATCATAAGCTAAATATGAGTCAACAGTGTAACACTGTTGCAAAAAACCCCACAAATCATCATTCTGGGATGTATTGGCAGTAGCGTCGTAAGCAAGACATGAGAAGTAATTTTTCCGCTCTACTCTGCACTGATTAGGCCTCAACTGGAGTATTGTGTCCAGTTCTGGGCACCACATTTCAGGAAAGATGTGGCCAAATTGGAGAGAGTACAGAGAAGAGCGACAAAAATGATTAAAGGTCTAGAAAACATGACCTATGAGGGAAGATATAAAAAATTGTTTTTTTTTAAGTTTGGAAAAGAGAAGACTGAGAGGGGACGTGATAACAGTTTTCAAGTACGTAAAAGGTTGTTACAAGGAGGAGGGAGAAAAATTGTTTTTCTTAACCTCTGAGGATATTACAAGAAGTAATGGGCTTAAATTGCAAGGGAGATTTAGGTTGGACATTAGGAAAAACTTCCTAACTGTCAGGGTGGTTAAGAACTGGAATAAATTGCCTAGGGAGCTTGTGGAATCTTCATCATTGGAAATTTTTAAGAGCAGGTTAGACAAACACCTGTCAGGGATGATCTAGGTAATACTTAGTCCTGCCTTGAGTGCAGGGGACTGGACTAGATAACCTCTTGAGGTCCCTTCCAGTTCTATGATTCTGACTCGGTATCAAGTTGCGGAGGTGAAAACCAGGTTTCCTGTTAGAAAGGAGATGTTTATTCACCTCTTTCTATGTTGTGATGTAAATTAAGCACTGTAAGCAAACACAACGGATGCCCATTTACATACAAAGTCAGATGTTAATAAAGAGACGTGAAATCAGCAGGAAGAGAGCACACAGGAAAAAAACAAGCCTTGGGAGATTAGCCTGTCTATGAGCAAAGACAATAAACTTTGGGGTTATTTTTAGCAGGCAAAGAAGACACCCTGCACCTAGGAAGTAAATGGACAGTGCATTTGCATTCATGAAAATGGAATTTGAGCCAACCTTGGTTGAAAACTCTGACAAGGACTTTGGGTGGGTGACTTCTTTAAGCAGGAGGTTAACCTGCTAGTTTAGTCTCTAGACAGCATTATGATTTTATTTTATATGTAACAAGGATAGAGAAGAAAACAACAAAGTTTTTATATATCCAGCAAAGGAAAGGAGAACATAAAACAACATATTGGCACTGCATATGGGAGTCATACCATGCTTTTGGCAAACAGTACAAATATGACACATAGGGACTGTTCCTGAGAGATCACCATCCAATAAACCTCATTGACATCAGTGCATCTCTTAGGATCAGGCACACAATCATTTAGGAGTCAAAAAGTTTCAAAAATCTCTCATGATTGATCCCTAAATCTGTGCCCGGTCAAAAATAAATGTTAGCGTCTTCTAAGGAAACAAAGCTCAAAAACAAAAAAAGGTACTACTTCAAAATGGGTGACCTCTGGCTGCAAGTAGATCTGCAAATGATGGCTCATCACCTGTATATTTCCTAGAAAATAAATAGATTATTTTGTATTTTATTATATCCCTCCTAAATTTTTTTCCCGTCCAACATATGTCAATGTCAGAGGGGAACGGGCGTGGGGACAACAACAACAAAAGATGTGTCCCAACTTTTCACCCCATATGTCTATTTATAGCTTTCACATGTCTGTAGATATGCCAAAACCTCCGCTGACAATCCCTGGCTCTTTAACAGAACAAAAACTTTCACAAAAAATGTCAAAAACTTTTTTTTATGTAATACAAAATGGAACCAAGTAAGAAGTATCAGAATCAATCAAGTCTGCATCTCTCCATCTTGTGATGGTTGGAGAAAGCATAACCCAACAAAGACATAAGTGTTTTGCGAAAGCCTCTATTAAATGTGTGTTTCCATGAAACAAAGGCAGATTTTCAATTTCCACTCTAAACAAGTTTATCTAACTTCCTGAAATATAGCCTATGCTCACAAACAGGCAGTCAGTCTCTCAATATTTTTTTCCAACAGCATTTTTAAAAGAACAAGAAGATAGAAATATAACTAAATAAAAGGGCTGTTGTTTAGAATATTAATACATTGTCAGGATATTTGCAAGTACAGACATTTCTTATCTGTATTGATTCACATTGTGTTTCCAAAGTTATATAAAGTACTCCTTCTACACATTCAAATCTCTCCTTCAGGTCTAGGTTCTTTTGGGGTTTTTTGCCTAACCTTTCACTGACAATTAAGGCTGTGATTCAGGGCTTGTCTTCACTACCCGCCTGGATCGGCAGGTAGAAATCGATCTCTTGGGGATCGAATTATCGTGTCTCGTCGGGATGCGACAATTGATCCCCGAATTGACGCGCATACTCCACCAGCCCAGGTGGGTGTAAGCGCCATCGATGGGGGAGCCACGGCGGTCGATTTGCCGCCGTCCTCACAGTGGGGTAAGTCGGCTTGGATACGTCGAATTCAGCTACGACGTATATCTTAAATCGACCCTCCCCCCCAGTGTAGACCTAGCTTTAGTCATAGAAGTAACGGATTCTGAGACTTCCAAAGACCTCAGTGAATTCAGCCAACCCCGGCTGGGAGCTGTAGGGTCCCCTGCCAGCAGGCGGACCTCCCACAGCTCCCAGCCGCTTTGGGTGGCAGGGGGACCCCCGCAGCTCCCTTGCCACCCCGCAGCTCCTGTCATCCCCAACACTTGCTGCTGCTGCAAGCGGCAGGGGGGACCCCCCGGAGTTTCCAGCTGCTGCAGATGGCAGCAGGAACCCCCACAGCTTTCCGCCTCTGTGGGTGGGACGGGAACCCCTGCAGCTCTCCCCTTCCGTGGGCAACAGGAGGGACCGCCAGAGCTCCCGGCCTCCATCGCAGCAAAGGGAACCTCCAGAGTTTGGAGCTGCCAGCAGATGGGGACCCTGGAGCTCCCAGCCCATCCGCAGGCTCCTCATTTTATCGTAGATATTTTTAGTAAAAGTCAGGGACAGGTCACAGGCTTCTGTGATTTTTTCATTATTACCCGTGACCAGTCCATGACTTTTATGAAAAATATCCGTGACAAAATCTTAGCCTTACTGATGATCAATTAAGATTCTGTTTATATCTTCATGCCTCATCTTTTAATTATTTGTGTTACAACTCAGATAATAGACTCCTTAAGGCAGAGACTTTTCTAACGGGTATATATTTTTATGAAGTACCATGCACTCCTATATGTCTATATAATCAATAATAAGTGTTCCTGAAACCTTTACATATGCTAACCTCCCATTAAAGTCAAAGGGAAATGTGTATGCACCATGACTGTAGCTTTGTCAATTTTTCCCAAACACAGTAATGCAAACATAGTCCTAAGTCTATTCTCCATCTCCTACAAGCATGACATCAAATGCTCAGTTTATTCTGCAAGTGCAGATACCCAGTTCAATGTGCTAATACTGTACAGTACTTCTGTTGGGAAGGAGGGAGGAAAAACTGTCATTTCCCTTGGAGTTCTTGGTTATGCCACTTCCCTCTCAAGGCCTAATCAAAAGCCCACAGAAATGAATGAATGAAAAAAACTCCTAGTGATTTCAATGGGCTTTGGATCAGGCCTGTAGAGCCACTATACTGGTCTCCCAGCTATGTCTGGATCTTCAATACATGTGTGCATGGTTTTTAAGGCGATTTATTTTTAGCAGGATGTCTGTCAGTCCAGAGTTCAGAATCAATATGTTTCAGTGCTGTTAATGGTTCATAAAGGTTAGATACTTGATTGAATTATAAGGAATGTACCAACCATTTGTATGGTTTGACTGTGAAGAAATACATTCTAGAACTCAACCAAATACTACAAGCTATGAGCTGCCAATTTATAGCTTGTATCAGGTGGCTTTTGAGATGGTAATCATTTCTTGCAATTAAACGTAGTATTTAGGAATGTGATTTAAACCCCCTTTCAATTCATAAAACATACAATTTAGTTATCAATATCTTTTTTAAACTGTAAAGCAACTAAGATCTTATGCAATTTATCTAATGTTTACCTACAAAGAGATTTGCAGAGGCTATTTGTATATTTGAGAAAAAAAGACAGAGTTTAAATAAAAGTCTTCATATAATAATGAATAATACAATACCCATCTGTAAATCTCAAAGAACTTTTGTATTCAGATTGAAAAAGAAAGAGGCCTCTTTGCTAATCACCTAAAGGTCACCTCATCTCTCTGTGGCAGATCAGTCTCTCTTGTATGAACTGCTAGAATGAACTTGCAGCAGAAACAGATGACATATTTCTGCCCCAAAGAGTTTACAATCTATTTTGAGCTATGACACCACAAATGAAAGGAAGAGAGGGAGAAAGAAGATAGGAAAGGGAAGTGGCAAGGATTGTCATAATAAGATCAGTTTATTATGTACAAGTCTTACTGGTGTTTCTCATTTTCTTATTTTAAACTAGAATGGGTGTTGCAGAAAGAACAGAAGAAGGCAATTGGGAAGGATGGAACTGTCAGCATAATGACAGATGAGGGAGAAAGCAGGGATGGGTAGGCAGAGAAAAATGTGATTATATGTTGGAAGCCTGGGTTAGGACAGATATCACTAATGAGAGAGAAGGGGATTGATAATGATGGCAGACAAGGAGAAAAGGTTGTGAAAGTAGAAAGATGGGAAGCGAGGAACAGGTAGAAGTCATGTCCTCAGAATACAGGATTCACTGATTATTAGGCCAGAAGGGACCACTGTGATCATCTAGTCTGACCTCCTGTATAACACAGGTCATAAAGCTTCCCTACATTAATTCCTGTTTGAAATAGAGCATATCATAAAAACAACCACCAGCATCCAATCTTGATTTAAAAAATATCTAGGTTTGGATAATCCACCATAACTCTTGATAAATTGTTCCAATGGTTAACTATCCTCACTGTTAAAAAATGTGCACTTTATTTTTAGTCGGAATTTGACTAGCTTCAATTTCCAGCCATAGAACCATGTTATACCTTTGTCTACTAGACTGAAGAGCCCTCTATTATCAAATTTCTGTTCTCAATGAAGGTACTTCTAGACAGATCAAGTCACCTATTTAGCTTAACAAAAAGAAGATTAAGCGATTGAGCTCCTTGAGTCTATCACTATAAGGTATGTTTTCCATTTCTTTAATCATTCTCATGGCTCTTCTTTTTGATTTTTTCCAATTTATTAATATCCTTCTTGAATTGTGGCATTCAGAAATCGACAAAGTATTCCATGAGCAATAGCACCAAATACAGAAGTAATATAACTTCTTGATATTCCTACTTGATATTTCTGTTTATATCTCCAACGATCGCATTAGCCCTTTTGGCCAAATTGCTCCTGAGGCTACAAACAGCTCTAGAATTAAATAGCAGTTCACTGCAGGATCAGATGACATCAGTACTCTGGGATCTTCCCTGATTACCCTTAGGAGAGCTTGTCAGAAAAAAATTAAATTCGGTGACCAAAAAATAGGACAAAATTGTTGCAAAAATCTCATGCCATTTCTTGTTAGCTCAGTAGGTTTCTGGGTAGAATTCAAGCCCTAAATAGTTTAAAACTGGGTTACATAAGTGGGTGTCTCTCCCCGCAGGCCATACTGCTATGGTTACAATGGGTAGAAGCAATATTGCTGGAGCATCCTTGGCAGAAGAGAGAGACCTGTTGGTTGGTCATGCTCCATGAGGAGTCCTCAAGCTCTAGAATTTGCCTCCCATCTTGGCACATCACGGTCCATAATTGTTGACTTTCTTGATTCTCAGGGTGGGACAAGTTGTTTTATTATTATGATACCTGCTGTAGATGGGTTTGTATTTATTTTATTACCATGTCTTCTGGGGCAAATGTGTTAATTGATTGTTGGATAAAGATCAGCATTCTATTAAGTATTAATTGTGAAAATTATATAAGGATGTTCAGTGCATAACATGGGTGTTGGTTTGCCGACAAATCTAAATAAACCACTAAAAAACTAATCTTTCCCCCCACCATGAAGAAATATGTCTGTTTACTGTATGTTATTCCCTTTCTAAACAGAGGTGGGTACAAACCAAAACTCTGATCTGAAATCCCGTTTCTGCAGCTCTAACTCCAGACAGTGCTTCAAAGCACTCACTACGATAAGAATGTAGTTATATTTTTTCTAAATATTTTTATTGGAAGAAAAAAGTGACATATTCCTCGGAGTATATACAGAAAACATATAATTTTTCTAATGAGGTGAACATTTTTGTCTCATTCCCAAGGACCTTCATTTTAACAATGGCAACATTTGTTCAGCACAGCCCTTGGGTATTGCAATTACAAACTTTCTTAAGATACATGCATGATGTTCTCTATGAAATTTCAAGTTTTGCAGCTGTTACCTAAATTTGTTGAATATATGCCATGTCCACACTTGGATAATGAAAGGAGTAGGAGAAGGAAACTACGATCTATGAGAGCCATAATAATGTTTTGAAAAATATTTATCACAAAGGGAAAATATAAAAGAAAGAGGCATTTGTAAGTTCTTCATAAAAATGAAACTAAAAAGGAACACTACTAAATATATGAAACATCCAGAAGAGTTCAACAATAAAGGGGAATTTGCAATAGATTGCTCACCTCCTGACTTTACGATGAGTCTAAATGTTCAAAATATTTAGAGTATCAGCTTCACACACTTTTTCTGATACAAAAACCTTTCATAATTTGCCAAATGCTTGGTTTAATCAGAGTTTAAGCTGGGATGGTACTTGCTGGCAGTTTCCCTGGGCCTTGCCATTCTTCCCCATCAGAGAAAATTTCTACCAATACAGCCGCTACACCAGCTTTGATATTACTCAGCATGGGTAAAACATGCCACACGTTTTAATTAGGTTTAGCTATTTGGCTCTATGGACCAGCAGTAATTCAGGGGAGACAAAATTGTTAAAACACAACTTTAAAATACACTAAAATCCATCAATGTTAGTGTCAAATTAAGAAGTTCTGCAGGATGCTTTGTACCTGCCACATGGAAGGGGAAGAAAGTGGGTGAGTTGAGGAGACAGAGGGTGGAGGGGAAGTGATATGAATTTTCAGTTGTTGCAAAAAGAAAAACTATTTGCCTTTTCAAATGTTAGCACAGCAGCTTAAGAAAAATCGTGGAAAAATCATGGAACAGGTCCTCAAGGAATCTATTTTGAAGCACTTGAGGAGAGGAAGATGATCAGGAACAGTCAACATGGATTCACCAGGGACAACTCATGCCTGACCATTCTGCTTGCCTTCTATGATGAGATAACTGGCTCTGTGGATATAGGGAAAGGGGTGGACATGATATGTCTTGACTTTAGCAACGTTTTTGATACAGCCTCCCACAGTATTCTTTCTAGCAAGTTAAAAAGGTATGGATTGGATGAATGGACTATAAGGTGGACAGAAAGCTGGCTAGATAGTCGGGCTCAACGGATAGTGATCAACAGCTTGATGTCTAGTTGGCAGCCGGTATCAAGCAGAGTGCCCATGGGGTTGGTCCTGGGGCTAGTTTTGTTCAACATCTTCAACATCATTAATTATCTAGATGATGGGATGGATTGCACCCTCAGCAAGTTCACAAATGACACTAAGCTGAGGGGAGAGGTAGATAGGCTGGAGGATAGGGATAGGGACCAGAGTGTCCTGACAAATTGGAGGATTGGGCCAAAAGAAATTGGATTAGGTCAACAAGGACAAGTGCAGAGTCCTGCACTTAGGAAGGAAGAATCTCATGCACAGCTACAGGCCGGGGGACCAACTGGCTAAGCAGTAGTTCTGCAGAAAAGGATCGGGGGATTACAGTGAACGAGAAGCTGGATATGAGTCAGTGTGCCCTTGTTGCAAGAAGGCTATTGGGCTGCATTAGTAGGAGCATTACCAGCAGATCAAGGGAAGTGATTATTCCCCTCTGTTCGGCACTGGTGAGACCACATCTGGAGTATTGCATCCACATCTGGAGTCCCCCCCCCCCCCCACACACACACACTACAGAAGAGATGTGGACGAATTGGAGAGAGTCCAGTGGAGGGTAACAAAAATTATTAGGGGGATGGGGGAAATGACTTACAAAGAGAGGCTGAGGGAGCTGGGCTTATTTAGTCTGGAGAAGAGAAGAGTGAGGGGGGATTTGATAGCAGCCTTCAACTACCTGAAGTGGGTTCCAAAGAGGATGGAGCTCAGCTGTTCAAAGTGCTGGCAGATGACAGACCAAGAAGCAATCATCTCAAGTTGCAGTGAGGGAGGATTAGATTGGATATTAGGAAAAACTTTTTCACTAGGAGGGTGGTGAAGCACTGGAATGGGTTACCCAGTGAGGTGGTGGAATCTCCATCCTTAGAGGATTTTAAGGCCCAGCTTGACAAAGCCCTGGCCAGGATGATTTAGTTGGTGTTGGTCCTGCTTTGAGCAGGGGATTGGACTAGATGACCTCCTGAGGTCTCTTCCAACCCTAATCTTCTATGATTCTAAGAATGAAATTTCCTAATGAGACCTTTAAATCTCCCTATGTCTGGTGTATTTATCTTCAGTTGCTAGCGGTCAGCTAAGAGGTCCATCTGGTATAAAACTGGTGCAACCAAAAATATATAGGCAGAAATGTTTATATCAAAGTTGAATATTCTTGATCCCTGTCCATTTGAGCTATAGTCATGTCCCTTCAACCTCTTCTACTTTTTCATGTGTGTGCATTCTTACATCATTACACAGCATGTGTATGTGTGATTCTAAAACATTTAACATGCAAGATTTTACCTATTCAACATTTTGTCTGCTGCTCATGCAGTCCTGTGATGTCTTATTGGAAATAGGGAAGTCAATTTCCCAAGCACAAGCTATTTGAAAGTGAATTTCAGAATCTCATCTTTTATCTGCAATGTGTTGTTACTGCCACCTAGTGAGCAGTATATGCATTTCACCAGGAAAAAACTGACAAAGTGTAATCATCTAAGGAGAGCAAAAGTCTCCCAGATATGAGGAGCCCTGGTTATCACAAGGACTGCCACTCTCTCTGTGGCCTTCCACAAAAGCTGAATTAATCTGGGTCTATGGGGCTGAGAGTGTTCAAGTGAAGCTCACGGGGGTTCTTATGAAAAAGTCCTAAAGAATGTAATAATGTTGAAACTAACAGTTATATAGACACTACTCTAAAAAGAACTATGTAACATAATAGTGAATGGTTTCAGAGTGATAGCCGTGTGAGTCTGTATCAGCAAAAAGAACAGGAGTACTTGTGGCACCTTAGAGACTAACAAATTTATTTAAGCATAAACTTTCGTGGGCTAAAACCCACTTCATCAGATGCATGCAGTGGAAAATACAGTAGGAAGATATATATATATATATACACACACACACACAGAACATGAAAAAATGGGTGTTGCCATGCCAACTATAATGAGAGTGATCAGTTAAGGTGGACTATTGTCAGCAGGAGAAAAAAAACTTTTGTAGTGATAATCAGGATGGCCCATTTCCAACAATTGACAAGAAGATGTGAGTAACAGTAGCGGGAATAGTTCTACTTTATGTAATGACCCATCCACTCCCAGTCTTTATTCAAGCCTAATTTAATGGTGTCTATTTTGCAAATTAATTCCAATTCAGCAGTTTCTCATTGGAGTCTGTTATTGAAGTTTTTTTGTTGTAGTATTGCCACTTTTAGGTCCGTAATTGAGTGGCAATACAACAACAAAAGCGGGCGGGCAGTGGCGGGGAGGCAGGTGAACCGGCGGTGGGGGAGGGAGGCTGAGGAGGTGAACGGGCGGCAGGGGGTGAGTGGGTGAACTGGAGGGGGTGGGGGGATGACGAGCTGAGCGGGTGGGCAGTGGTAGGGGGACAGGTGAGCCGGCGGTGGAGGCGGCGAGCAGGTGGCGGGGGCTGAGTAGGCAAGCCGGGGGGTGGTAAGGGGATGATGAGCCGAGCGGGCGGGCAGTGGCGGGGTGGCTTTATATTTGTGGGGAGGCTGAGGAGGCAAGCGGTGAGTCAGTGGCTGACCTGTTCTACTGATCTTGTCTCTCATAAAAATTGGTCCTTTTTGCTGCTTTTCTCTGGGCTGGGGGTTGTCCCAGTGCTACAAAGAGGGTGTTCCCAAAGGAAGGTATTTGTTTCTAACCCCTGAGGCCATCAGTATGTCTGCTCTTCTCTAGTCAGCCCACTTGACAAGTTTGATTGTCCTTGGTCTGGCTCCAATCCCCCCTCCAAGGGTTGCGGCTGTCTGGAGGTGCCTGCCTTCCATGCCTTCCTCATTCACACCTCCTTCATTCAACAGGGCAATTGATTACGAAGTGGGGGGAAGATCTTATTCTACTTCTAGCAAAAAGACATTTTTCTTTTACCTTAATTATACTACCTTAGGGGCCCGCTATAACAAAATACCAAGGTTCAATACCCCTGTTTCAGCGGGGTGGTGCTGGGGAAGGAGAGTTTGTTTCCGTGGGGTGGGCATCGCTGGGGGAAGGGGGTTGTTTCCGCAGGGCCGGGGGGGGCGCTGGGGTGGAGCGGGGTGTTTCAGGGGGGCTGGGTGGCGCGGAGTGTGTGTGTGTGTGTATTTCGGGGGCGGGGGGGAGAACAGTGGGTTTCAGCCCTCAGCTGTTTTCTTTGGAGTAATATGGCCCTTGCTGCTTTACGAGCTGTGCAGGTCTGGATTAAAAGTTTTACCACAAGGGTACTTTGCCTTGAGCCCTGAAGTCTGTCAAACTCTGGCTTGATGAACCACCAGAGGGAGCAAGTTCCACATCAGAGAGCGCGCTTCGACTGAAAAAAGACCCTACTTACTAACAGAATGTCATCTTCTTTAATCCAAGATGAGAGTTCAGACCCAAATTGTGTGAGCCAATCTGAAATCATTGGGAAAGTGCAATGACATGAGTTTCTACACTTTGAAAGGAATAAGGAAATGCTTAAATGAGACGCCCTGCAGCTCTAGAATAAGTTAAGATGTCATAGAATCATAGAATATCAGGGTTGGAAGGGACCTCAGGAGGTCATCTAGTCCAATCCCCTGCTCAAAGCAGGACCAATCCCCAACTAAATCATCCCAGCCAGGGCGTTGTCAAGCCTGACCTTAAAAACCTCTAAAGGAGGAGATTCCACCACCTCCCTAGGTAACCCATTCCAGTGCTTCACCACCCTCCTAGAGAAAAAGTTTTTCCTAATATCCAGTCTAATCCTCCCCCACTGCAACTTGAGAAACTTGTTCTTTCATCTGCTACACAGTCTAGATCCATCCTCTTTGGAACCCCCTTTCAGGTAGTTGAAAGCAGCTATCAAATTCCCCCTCATCCTTCTCTTCTGCAGACTAAACAATCCCAGTTCCCTCAGCCTCTCCTCATAAGTCATGTGCTCCAGCCCCCTAATCATTTTTGTTGCCCTCCGCTGGACTCTTTCCAATTTTTCCACATCCTTCTTGTAGTGTGGGGCCCAAAACTGGACACAGTACTCCAGATGAGGCCTCACTAGAGGGGAATGATCATGTCCCTCGATCTGCTGGCAATGCCCCTACTTATAGCCCCTACTGTGCTCCAATGCAAACCGTATAGGTGAACTGTTTAGATGGCTTATTGCTTATGCTAATATCCAGACTAAATTTAAAACCACAATTCACTCAGGTCCAATGTGGGCCTATATTTCTACACACTCCATTGCCCCTTTTTTCTCTCCAGTGGGAAAAAATGAAAATAAAATGTGAGAGAATAGGATTTTTCCCACCAAAATAAAATTTGTAAAAAAATAAAAAATGTTGCAAGTGTTTTGTTGAAAAGTTAGAAATTTCAGGTGAAATGAAAAAATAATAATTTATTTTAAATATTTTTCATGAACACTTTTTTTTGTTTTAAAATCAAATTACCTAGATAAGTAAATCATATGAAATTCTGTGTGGTTCACAGAGTACAACATAGTGAAAAATGTAAAGTCTTTGGTAGCCTCAAATTTGTTACAGTCCTCAAAGCTGAGCTCCAGAACTTTAGGTAGAACTGCCAGCCTATGATTATAAATTCTAAAAGAGTTGGCCAGAAGAGGGTTCAATAAATCTATTAAATAGTTACACAGATGTCTTGTGCTTGACAGCTAAAAATCTCATGTTAGCAATATATTAAGTCATTGAAAAGTGTCAAAACATACTCTTGTAGAGTCAGTGATCTACTACACTGTAATGTCACAGAAAAATAAAATAGTTTAAAAATAAAACTTCTCTGTCAACTGTTGATCTCTATTCTTCCTCCCAAAATCTTAAAAGCAAGATTTACCCATCTGTATCTTGTTAAACTGGAGTTATACTTTTCTTTATCTAATTTTCCAGAAAGTCAAACACCAGCAAAACCAACAAATATCTGGAGGAAATTCATTCAGATGCCCTTGCACTGTTTATAGCAATGAATACTTATGACAGGATAGAAGAATTACACTACACACCATCTGTACTACTTTATGCTCTAGCCTGTGCGTAATGTCTGATCAAAATTGAATGCAGGCCACCCAAATCCATGAAAAGTACTGTATGATATATAATATACAGTACTGGAAATGAAGGAGATTTAATGGCGTTCCAAATACAGTAGAAGCAATTGACTAGTAGTGTTATTGATATTATAGTAGCACACAGAGGCCCCTATTAGGATCATAGCATGGCTTTGATAGCCACTGTATGAACTCATAGAAAAACAACAGTCCCTGCCCCAAAGAGTTTATTAGCAAACGTGAGATGAGAAGCAAAACATGAGTGTCAGAAACAAACAGAAACAATGAGGGAAGAGAACAAGGTTAACAGTGAAAGACAACATATGGTACAGTATATATCCAGGTGCACAGCCAGATGGATTGAGCCAATTAAACATTTATAACAATAACATAATCAGAATTCCCTATTGGCCATTAACTAGCTTCAGGTATTATGCCTGAATTCTTACTGCCTAAAGACCAAATCATTTTTTTTTTCCTCAAAGTAATGCAGAAGAAAATAATGCTGGCATATAAGTACGCCACCCAATGCTGTAGTAAGTTAAGTGGTTCAAACACAGGCTAATGTCCAGGAGATGGCCTAGACATTTATTGGCACAAGATGGCCAATAAATAAATAAATAAAAATAAATTTGAACAGAGGCAAACACTGCATGGCCTTCTGGGAAACACTGCACTCTATATTATTATTATTTATTAGGAATCTGCTGCTGGCAGCAGACGCCCAAATTCCAGTATGTGTCTCACTATTTCTAGCCCCTTCTCCAAAATCATCCATACACATAATGATTACAAACAGCATCTGTTTTCCTTTCGTGATGCAGGACGACTGGATAGGCTGTATTGCTAAACTGCCCAGATTTTTGTGCACAAGTTACAGCAGCACTTAAACTAACAATGAGATTGCTGTTGGCTACTACAAAGCCTTAGAAGGGGAGCGCAGAGCATAAATAAGGAGTTCTCAGACTCTTCCCAAATACCACATATCTATTCCTCCTATTTGTGGTTCCATGATTTAAGTGGTCTGTAGGACCACTGTTGGGGTCATGCTATGTTATGGCAGATTGACATTTTTCACTTTCATTTGGTCTTATCAGCCACATCTGTATTAGTTTGAGAAGCTGTTCTTCACTACATGCAGGTCACACGAACACAGCTTTAATTTCCAGGTTCTCATTACGCACTGAGTAATGACAATGTCTCAACTGCCCTAATGGAACTATTCATCTCCTTCGGTCTCTCTCTACAGTCTATCTTCTCTTCAGCCTCCTGACTTATTCAGCAGTATCTACATATTAGTTTTTTATTTACCCCACTTTTTCCTCAGTCATCAACTGGACATATTCCCAAGCATGCACTCATTGGACAGATTATCCTAACAAGTAAGTCTGGAGGTAATTACCTAGAAGGGAAACCAACTAATAAGATTTCCTTTTCCTTTGAATCTTTAATACTTACATTAGCTCTTAAGTCTGTGGACTCAACTTTCAAAGATTTAACTAGAGGTTCACTCTCTTAGGAGTGCTTTGATTCAGCACTCTCAGTCTACTCAACCCTCTCCCCAAATGCCTTCCACAGGGAGGAAATGTAGAACATGGAAACTACCACCTGTTCATTTACCTACAATAAATGTAATTGAAAAAAGTTTTAGATGTTCTTTCCTGCCTTACAGCTAAAGACATGATGGCAGGGTCTGCAGACCAGGATTATTTTAATTCCACTCAAACCAGGTAATGTGGGTCTTTGGAAGAAAAGTGGATTTTAAGAATCTGGCAGTATATGCCTAAATGGAAGAAATGTCACCCTGATTTCATAAATGCAGTGACTTTTTTTTCTAGTGTTAGCCCCTCCGAGGTCATTGTAATTAAGAAGCTTTATCTGACCTCACTGTATCAACTTATTAGATGTCAGATCACTGCACGTGCTCCTTTTAAGCTTTCAGAACAGACTCTCTGGAATCTGCACACACTGTTCAGATCCAGCAGTGCCGTCACTGGCTCCTTAGTGGAACAATTCTTTCCAGCAGTTTCACATACCAGATAGGTCTAGTAGTTCAACTGTCAAACTCCCAGAGACCACTGAATTTTTGGCAGCTGAGCGGGTCTAAGATCTTTCCTGTTTGGTTTTATTCAAAGCCCAATAAAGCAAATAGCTTGTGCAAAGACACAGGCAACTTAAAAGGATTTCAGTTTTGGTATTCTCCCCCTCCTCCTTATTTTTGTTTTCCTCCTCTCCCTCAATCTGATGGTTGTTATCCTTAGCTGATTGGAAGTAACCATTTCCCTCTGGAATAGGCATTAATGCCATTTATTGGCTTTCATGCTGGAAACAAGAGGCATCCCATATCCCAAAGGACTTATTTCATGCTGTTTCAAAATTTACCAGCAGAGCAGTTCAAATCATTTTCTACAGCCTGATCTGATTTATAAACTTGACATTCTTTTATAACATTACTGACCTGGCTTCACTACAGATTTTTTTGACAATTATTACTATCCATAAAGCAAATGATTAAATTCCTATAATAGTGATAAGCTGGGAGATCAATTGTCAGGAAATTAATCATTTTTATCATAAATGTTCCACATTTTAAAAACATAAAAAAATTATATGTTCCTAACATGTTTAGATCCTACATATACCACTGAGGTCCTTTTTGTCTTCTATGTCCTCTTAATTTTTCTGAGAGCTAATAATATGAAACTAGAGTTGATTCCTTTACTTTGAAATACAACTAGAGTAATACAGCAGCTAGCACATTGAAAAAAAAGGATAAAGACAGCTGCCTCAGTTTCCCCAGATCCTGTTTTATTTCAATGTTGTTTGTTTAACCACTAATATAGTTAAGAGCAGTGCGGTGCTCCCATTATGCCCCACATTTTCAGATGTTTGTAAGTGTGGCCATAATTCATTCCCAGTTTAAATTTAGCAAACAAGATATTTGCTTAAGAAGCATTTTTTTCTTACTAAAATAAAGCAGTTTAGCGGTTTTCAAGTTACATTAATGCAAGAAAAAGTAATAGCTTCATTTGTGATTCATAAAATCTTAATCTAAAAATGTGGTTTACATCCAACTCTTTCATAAAATATTTCATGGGGATTCTTAGTAATTTTGCCCTGTCGAGCTAAGGATATATAGAGGATATCAAAGTAATGCTAATTACTCCTTAATGATATATAATCAATATTTTGTCAACTACTGTTTCTATGCAGATTAGGCAAATAACCTGCAGACTGAAAAGAGATTGAATCTAAGAAATAGGAGAAAAATGCAGACCTCTGAGATCATCTTCTACTCCATCCCCAGAAATCCTAAAGCATTCACTAACAGGATTCACTCAAGAGCAGCAGAAAACTTTTCATGGGGTCAAAAATGAGATGTTGGAGTGAAAACCTTCATTTTTTCTTTTCTAGACCTGGTAAGAATTGTCCTCCCTTAGTTGGCAATGACTAGGATGTAACGACTGTGCGGAGACACTCAGACCCTTAAAAAAGAGGCAAGAAGAGTGCCTGGTGTTTCCACAGAAATGCTGGTCACTGGACAACTTACAAGTGGCACTAAAGTAAGCTCTGTTCATGTCAGCCTTAACATGACAGATGATGATAGCCAAGAATTGTGGTTACCCTCAGGACTCCATTTGGGGCCTGGAAAATATCCTGGAAACACAAATATGAAATACTATTGACAGATTTCTTGGTTTTAGCAGTGAAAAGAAAATCCCTAGCATCCCTGGTAATGTAGAAAAAGCTCCAGTTACTGAAAACAAACCCTTTTTATATTAATGAAATCTGCACCAAACAAACCCCATTTGAGTGCTGCTTCAGACAGGAACAAAGGCCTCGGTTCTTTCTTCCTTCTTCCCGTCTTTTTTGATATCAGGAAATCTAGAATTCCAAATCACTTAATCAAGTATTCTCAGTCGTTCCTTTCTAAAATTTGTGTGCAAATATGTTTGCACTTTTGAAAAGCATGTTATTGTATGTAACCCATTTGTAATCAAGAAATTAGAGTCAATTATTTGCACTGATGTGTCTTTTCTGAAAACTGTTTTGGTTTCCAAAAACGTTTTTCTTTGTATTCATTTTCTGTACCTACTGGTGGACTACACTGTACCTTCCCACAGAAAATTCCGCAGTAGGGAGCAGAAAGCCTAGACCTCCAGCAGGTCTTCACCTGCTCCCTTCATGGGAAGAGCTTCAGGGGCCACAGAGAAGGCAAAAGTGAAGTCTACGAGTCCAGTGGGACACAGAGGAGTTCTGCCATCAGCCATACAGAGCTTGGAATCTCTCCCCCTGAACATACACACACTCTGAAGAGAAGCAGAGAGTTCTCACGAATTAAATGTTGTATGAACCCTTGGTCAGATAACCACTGGGAGGGATGTGTGGAAGCATCCTTCAGAGAGCTGAATGGCTCCTCTTGCAAATTTCCCTGGAACAATCGGAGGAGTTCTGTGTGATATGGAAGCAGTTCACTCCCTTCCATAACCCTACTTCCCACCTTTCTCTCCCAAATTTTCATCCCCTCCATTCATATTTGCAAAGGGGAGAATAAACTTCTAGATTTTATTAGCAAACTAGCAAACCTCCAAAACCTCTCTGGCTAAACATTTGAATGAACCAATTAAATGACTCCCTCTCCTCACCATTTAATGTAAGAGAGAAACAACAAATTGCAGCAGTGTGCCACCGACGGAAACTTTTCCCAGACATGAGAGATGTTTTGATTTCACAGAAAAATAAAAACTATATTCTTATATTTTCTTAGTAACTAGATCCGCTTATTTACAGAGTTACTTGGTCTGCTAGGATTGTGATCCGATTAGTTTGGAGAAACAAAAGAAGGAGCAAGTAGTACAATTTTGGTTCTTGTTAGTCAAATTGACTATAATCAATTTTATATTTTTTCTCCCTTCTTACAAAGTAAATGGGTCAACAAGTTGGCCTCTTAAGGCACTTTTCAAGATGGATAAAAAAGCCACCACACTTCCAAGTGAAATCATCATCTGCTACATGTCGGCCACCAAATAGCCAAAGAAAATAAAAATGAATGAAGTCCTCCTAGACAAATGATATCTCAGTGGCTCTGTAATGTTATTGAACTGTGTTATGCTACCATAATATTTTCTTACACTGACTTTGCTGACAGCCTATCTCTTTATGACTCAGAACAGTATACCGTACATATATTATTTAAAATAACATTCTTACTAGTTTGGTCATAAATTCCACACCACCACCCAAACCTCCTCCTTTAAGAGGTGAATGGTTGATTGAAACTAGGCTTTGACTATGCAGAACACCTAGAATGTGTCACAAGCTTTGCAAGCTTTTTAATTTGTACTGCAGAGCACCATCTATTGTGTAACAGATACAGCTATCCACTTTGAGGCTAGAGAGCTTACAGCGGCGCAGCTGTACCGATGCATGCCCACTGAGCAGCAGTAGTTATGTCGGTGGGAGAAGTTTTCCCACCAACCTAGCGCTGTCCATATTGGTGCTTATGTCAGCAAAACATATGTCGTTCGGGGGGAGGGGGGGGAGGAGGGGGACGTGCTGACGTAAGTGGTAGTGTAGACATAGCCTTAGTTAGTTAACTAGATTTCAGTTTAAAAGAAGGGCACCCATTCAAATCTCTAGTCTACCCTTTATATATATTTTAAAATATTAGTCCTCTAGGAAATATAAAACTTTGGTAAAGAAATCAGTGTATTATTTTGGACAACAATTATAATTCCAGTATACTAGGCTTAGACCACAGATAAAATTTCCCAAAGCACCTAAGTTACTTAGGAGCCTAAATCCCATGTCCAAAAATGATTTAGGGACTTAGGGGGCCATGTCTCATTATACTTAGGATCCTAAATGCCTAAGGGACAGATTTTTAAAAGATATTTAGGCACCTAGTGGGATTTTCAAAAGCACTAGAACCTTAAAACTCATTGATTTCAATGGGAGTTAGGTGCCTAGGCGCTTTTGACAATCCCACTAGGTGCCCAAATACCTTTAAAAATTTCGCTCTAAATGTCTTTTGGAAAGTCTTAATCACTTTGAAAAATTTTACCCTCTTTTTTTTTTTTTTTTTAATCCCAACTCTAACACATATTTCAAACATACTTCCCCAAGATATCTAGTGTTATTTGTACAAGTTATCTGTCAGAAAGAGTAGATTTATCAATTCTGATTAACAGAGCTGTCCCTTGGGTAGGGCGAATCAGGACGATCACTCTGGGCCCTGCGCCACTGGCCAGCATGGTTGGTCCCGGAAGAGATGAATCTGTCACCTCCACTCCTGACCCCCCTGCTCCAGGCCCTGTGCTTTGGGGG
Organism: Trachemys scripta elegans; assembly: GCF_013100865.1. NCBI lineage: Eukaryota > Metazoa > Chordata > Testudines > Emydidae > Trachemys > Trachemys scripta. Next base: position 117,517,750 of record NC_048300.1, read on the forward strand.
GGCCCCACAGGTGGTGCGATTGTCCGGCGCAATCGGTCCCAGAAGAGACGAATCTGTCACTTCCACCCTGGGCCCCACACCTGTCCGTACGGATGGCCCTGCTGATGAAAATAACAAAATCAAGACTATGAGGCCCCAGGTGTTTGGGTTTTTTTTGGGGGGGGGGGGGGGATGTTAATCTAAGCAAATCCAATATTTGATTCTCTCTTATTTTACTTTTATTTTTACAAAAATGTGATTTTAATAAATACTATTTCAAAAAAATATTATTTCTTTGAACTATGATCAGATGTCTTATTTCTTTAGTAACTTTTAATTTTTGAGAGATCAAATCCATGGTATTTTCCTCCTTTATTAATAGTTTCTTATTTCTTTTTCCTCAAGCTTTACTGGCACATTCATATTGCTGGATGTTTTTAATTCACTGTTGCAAACACTGAGCCCTGAATTTCATGATTAAAATAACCTATACTTTAATTTATGCTTCAGAAAATAGCCATCTTTTTATAATTAAACATAAAATAAATGTTTTTAAACCAATCAAGAGACAAATACTTACTTCTGATGTTCTTATTTCAACTTGAAGCACAGTTTAGCAAGTTTCAGACAAGGATTAAAATCATAAACTCCCAATAACCTAACATAACCACCAAATAATTATAAATCATTTCCAATGTAAGTCAATTCAATATAAGTTAAGATTGCTGATTATAAATAAAATTTTATTTTTCCCTTTAGAACATTAAATCCCACTAATGACATTTTACCATATGCCATTCAGAATTACAGTGGCATCTGCTGGCTATGGAAGTTAGCATTTGTTGTGTCTGTGTTCCCATTATAAACGCATCTTTCCACAGGGTTATATGTTGGCTGTGACATGCAGATCCAGGAAGAACATTGGCAAACAAAGTCTCAAAATAAGAGAATAAGTATAGGTACTTAATCATATTTCTGTTTAGTATTTGGTCATTTGAAAGTCACAGGGATAAAAACAAAATAGAAGATTTGTGGTTGGATTTGTTCATGATCCTATAAAAAAAAAAATACAGATATTGGTCCATAATAAGGATTGCTACCTCACTGAGCAAAGGGAGTTAATGTAAAAATTATAGACAACTTATTGCACTTACACAGAATCTTTTCCTTATTTTATCCCTGCAAAGACCCGTCAAGGCAGCCAAGTGTTACCACCATTTTACAGGTAAGTACACGGAAGAACAGAGAAGTTAAGTGATTTATCTAAGGTCACTCAGGAAATTGGTTGGAAAGCCAAAAATAGAACCTGGAGTGTTTTGTGCTAGCCCTGTGCTTTAGCCACACCATTTAAGAACATAAGAAAAGCCATACTGGGTCAGACCAAAGGTCCATCTAGAGGAGTATCTTGTCTTCCAACTTGGCCGGTGCCAGATGCTTCAGAAGGAATGACCGGAACAAGGTAATTATTGAGTGATCCACCCTGCCATCCAGTCTTAGTTTCTGGCAGTCAGAGGTTTAGGGACATGCAGAGCATGGTTCCTGACCATCTTAGCTAATAGCCATTGATGGACTTATCCTCCATGAATTTAAGTAGCTCTTTTTTGAGTCCAGTTATACTTTTGGCCTTCACAACATCCCATGGCAATAAGTTCTATAGGTTGACTGTGTGTTCTGTGAAGAAGTACTTCTTTATGTTTGTTTTAAACCTGCTGCCTATTAATTTCATTGTGTGACCCTGGCTCTTGTGTTATGTGAAGGAGTAAATAAAACTTCCTTATTCACTTTCTCCACACAATTCCTGATTTTATAGACCGCTGTCATATCCCTCTTTAGTCATCTCTTTTCTAAGATGAACTATCCCAGTCATTTTACTCTTTCCTTGTTTGGAACCAGTTCAATAACGCTAATCTTTTTTGTTGTCCTTCTCTGTACCTTTTCCACTTCTAATATGGGGCAGCTTGAATTGCACGCACTATTCAAGGTGTGGGCATACTATGGATTTATATAATGGCATTATGATATTTTCTGTCTTATGATCTATCCCTTTCCTAGTGGTTTCTAACATTGTTAGCTTCCATTAATAGCAGCTACTTTTTATTATTATTATTATTATTTTTACAATTGGTTTCATCACTCAACTGAGCACCCATTTAAGGTCAGGTCAGTAACTTAAAAAAAATTATTAAAAGCATTAACATTTTTGTATTGACTGAAGATGGGATTTAAACATAAATGCAAATTGGGCATCCAATCCCCTCAGCGCCTTTAAGAATCCCAGCCTAAGAGTATTTATTACAGTTTTAAGTTGGGTATTAAAACCTGTTTTGATTTCAATCAAATGCTTGAAATGTGCACTTAGATTCTGAATGATAAACATGAACAAGTTGCAAAGAATAATTTTGAGATTGGCTTACATGTGCACCTTGAAATTCATGAGTTTAGCAAACTGTTCTACAGCAGATTGTCATTTGGCAATATGAAAAAATTCAATAAGCTTAAGCTTGTTCCTACCAACAACGCTGGAAGAAAGACATTCGCTTACTTTGAGTAGAAGACACTGAGATATCATGATAATAGCAGCCGTATAAAACCTAGAGAGACAGACCTGTCTAGCCTTCACCACAAATCTGGATTCCACAACCATAATAATTATGGTGTAAATAATTAACTTGTATAACTGGAGAATCTTAAAATTCAGCACATGTAATACAGATAGAGCTTATACTATTATCTTGAAAAATGCATACTGCAGTTTCAACTTGTTTATAAATGAGCCATAAAATAATTTTCAATTAAACAAGTGATAAATTAAGGAAAAGATACTTGGCTTTCAGAATTAATATGATCTCAATAGAAGAATAATAGTGAATAATGACTAATACACCACAAGAGGATTTTTATAATACATTCAGAATGACAGATCTTATTTCCAGATTTATTTATTTTGAATAGAAACATACAGAAGGGTAAACAAACAGCTGTATAAACATTATAGGAGAATCTAAAATAATTAATAGTATGGAGAAATGGAATAGGAAAGTTTTCTTTGCCCCTTCACATAACACAACATCTAGGGTCACCTGATGAAATTAACATGCAGCAGGTTTAAAACAAACATTTAAAAGTACTTTTTCATATAACACGGTCAACCTGTGGAACTTGTTGCCATGAGATGCTGTGAAGGCCAAAAGTGTAACTGGGTTCAAAAAAGAATTAGATGAGTTCATGGAGGATAGGTCCATCAATAGCTATTAGCTCAGATGGCCAAGGACACAAATTCATGCTTTGGGTTTCCTTAAACCTCTAACTGCCAGAAGCTGGGACTGGATGACAGGGAATGGATCACTCAAACCCTGTTATATTCATTCCCTCTAAAGCACCTAGCCATGATGCCAGCAGAATTAATTTGGGAATTGCTTGGGAAAGTGTCCTATCATGGTGGAATAAATAAGGCTGCCCTCCCAGAAACCTTCTGCAAAGGATTTCAGAGTACCTCTATGAAAGTTTTCTAGAGATCCCCATGGAGGATTCCTGTGCTATCCCAGTCCACATAAACAGTGTTTTCTGGGGGCCACCCTCTGCGCAGCTGGAGTGGCCTCGTGGAAACAAAGACCCACAGCACCTCGCTTTTTCTTCACAGAAAATATGCAATGAAACCAAATGTGCGTGCCCACTAAAGTTTAACTGGAATTTGATTGGAACTGTATACTCACCAGAGGTGCCCTCCCCGGCATCACGGTCGGCCACCATGATGTCCTGAGACCCACAGGGCTCCAGGATTAAAAATATTTCCTGGCTCATGGGGAGAATGGATTCACCAATTGCCTGTCTCCCATTCTCCTCCTCCTCCTTTTCCTCATCCACCATATCGTCTTCCTTGTTGTCCCTAGACTCACACAGCTGAGATGTGTCCATGTTGCTTTTGGGCGTACTGGTAGGGTCACCCCCGAGAATCACATGCAGCTCGCTGTAGAACTGGCATGTGTGGGGTTCAGCACCAGAAAGACTGTTCATCTCTCTTGCCTTATGGTACATTTGGCAAAGTTCTTTCATTTTCACCGGCACTGCTGTATGTCCCTCATGTAGGCTTTCTCCCCCACTTCCCAAGCGATCTTTTCACAGATGTCAGCATTTCTTCTGCTGGATCGGAGCTTTGCCTGCACAGACTCTTCTCCCCACGCGATGAGATCCACCACCTCCTGGGCAGACCAGGCTGGAGTGCATTTGGGGCGTGGAGTCTCCATGACCAGCTGTGCTAGCATGCACCCGATGCTGATCAAACAGGAAATCGGAATTCAAAAGTTCCTGGGGCTTTAGCAGGGGCGGGGCTGTTTCCAGTGCAGCAGAGTTGAGAATGATCTCCAGAGCAGTTACAGATGAGCATTGTAGGACACCACCTGGAGGCCAATTAAGTCAAATTACACAACGCTGTGTCTGCACTACCTCACTGTTGACCTATGAAAATCGAATTAAGCGCTACGCCTCTCGCTGAGCTGGAATACAGAAGTTGACATCAGAGGCAACTTAGGTTGGCGTAAAGGACCCGGTAGTGTAGACACATACATTAACAGATCAACCTAAGGCAGCTTCCGTCGACCTAACTCTGTAGTGCAGGCCTGACCTCAGAGGCAGGATACTGGGTTAGATGGACTATTGGTTTGACCCAGTATGGCTGTTCTTATGTGACAAAAAAGAATTCATACTCCCATGTATTTTCTGTTTTGTAGTCTCTTGGTACTGGGCAACAGCTTGATTAATGAAATCAAAAGAATTAGATTTGAATCGCTTCATTTTTCCTCATTACAATTTTTTGATGAAATTTAAATACTTTTTATTAAAAAAAGGAAAGGAAGAAACTGCAGTCACGAAACATAAGCAATCTGAACAAACCGCAGACTCAACCTAATTCACATGGTATATTTTGGCAGGAATTTTCTAACAGGCAGAAAGGTTTAAAATGGAAAATTCTTACTATCCTTAAAGCACGGAAGAAAAACTTGCTAGTGTATAAGCTTTCCTACTTGTATGAATACAAGAAAAAGTTTTCCTTGTTACTATTGTACTGTTTCAATACAGGATTTTAAACAGAGCAGATATTTGGAAACATTTTGCATTTTCACACTTCCTAAATAAACTTTCCCACTTTTTTTTATTCTGTCGTTTCAAAAGTGAAAGTGAAGAGATATTCCCACAAAAATATGAATGAATTAATTTTACCTTGCTTAACTCAGGTTAAGCAGCTACACGTTGCTGCTTCAATTTACATCCTTCTACAACCTCCTGATATCCTACCCATCCCCTGCTCCACTCATATTTTTCAGAATTTGTTAGCAGTTTTATGTGGTGTAAAGCCTGAAGGCAGATTGAACCAATCTAAAGCCTTGGATCAGCCTAATCCATTTTAGGAAGGTTTAAGATTGTCTACAGACTCTGAGATATGCTTAGATTGCATAAAACATTTTCACAAGATAGAATCTCACCTGCATTTCCCTCTTGGTGTTCTTTGGAATGAAACACGTGGTGGATACTGGGCTAGATGGACCATTGGTCTGACCCAATATGGCCGTTTTTATGATTCATAGAGCAGAATGAGGAAATAGGGACATCTAGGAGGGAAATGAGTAGGGAAATAAGGGATTGTAGCCACAGCCTAGACTGGGGCAGAGGGGAAGATAAGGGGTTCTGGAGTGACTGACCGGAGCTGAGGAGGGCTGAGTGAAGTTTAGGCCTGGAGGTGCACTCTGCATGTGACAAGAGGGGGTTTTGGGTTCTACCCCAGTTGGGTAGATAGGAGAAGCACCACTGGAAGCAGGAAGAGTGAGCATGTGTGTGTACGCACACAACTACGTACACTGTGCGGGGAGGGGTCCAATTAAGCAGAGTTCAGGGGGGGTTCAGCTTGGCTAGCTGAATGAGGGAAGGAGCAGGAGAGTGGTGGGTCAGAGGGAGCTGAGGCAGATTTCAGTTGGAAAAAGGTTGGAGGCTGGCTGGTTTGAATGCGGTGTCAGGAAGGAGGAGCAAGGAGAGAGTGTTAGTGATGGTGGGCCCAGAGGTGAAAATCACTACCATGGATTTTCAATTATTATTTTATTATTTGTATTACAGTAGTGACCAGTGACCAACAAGACTGGGACTCCATTGTGCTAGGATAACCCCCACCACCCCAAAGCCACTTATTTACAATGAATAGAGAAGATGCCCCAAAATCATTGATCTGAAGTAATGGATGTCATGGCACGTATGGCCAGGATGTGTGGCACTCTAGTAGTTCGTCCCTCCTTTCTGGAAGGTGAAAAGAAAAAAAAAATATTTGAAGTGAAGGAAAGGGCTAACAATCAAGTTTACCTACCAGCAAGAGGTACTGAGCCTTCAATACTATTGAAACTAAAGGAGATGGCCCTCAATGTGGTTCTGGAGGGCAGAAAGCTTCCATTCCCACAAAGACAGCCAAACTACTCTGTAATAATACAGATGACCGAACATGTAGCAGTCAGGGTCAAAACAGTGTCAGTCAAGAGTGGGAACAAGTTTCCAGACGTCAGATTAATCCAGCTTGCATGCTGCAAAAATGTTCCTTTTGACAAAAATGTATTGTAGTAGCCAAATTAATGAGGGAGGTGTGACAGAAAGGGAAAATAATTGAATTGATAGGAGGAAAGCTCCTGAGTACAGCACAGGAATGGCACTCTGCTACTTACAGTATTTACTAAAGTTGTAAGTTTCAGTCACAGACATCTTAAGAATCTAATGAAATTCAGTTCTTACAAATGGTGCCTGTATATGGATATATCCTGTTAGATCTTTTACCAGGAACAGCCTTTTTGTAGATATAAGATGAGTCATTATCAGGTCTATTGTTTTCTAATGTTAATGTACATCAATACTTATTAAATCTCACTGAAAAGTCATGAATATAACATCTTAGAAATCCACAAATGATTATCTAATTTGTTTTTAAAGCAAATTAAACTTCAAAAATTGCTATGTCAACGTAACATTAAGGACCCAATATAAACCAACAAAAGGAAGTGCCAAGACTGAAGGCTGAAAACCAATTCTTAACTCAGCATGATGTGCAAGACATATGGTAGGTAAAATCTTCAATAACAGTAACTTAAGCATAGCAAAACGAGCAAAGGACAGCATTTCGGCCTTAATTTTGAACTGCTTTGCCTGTTCAAGTTAAAGTTATATCCTTACAGTGCAATGCTGAACTGTTACATGAACAAAACCCCCACTGACAATCAATGGGAGTTTTGTTTGTTTGATGACTCCAGGGTTAAGCCCTGCAATAGTTTTCAGCACAGTGGAACTAGACAGGCAACACCCTGAAAATGTGCCTTATAATGTTACTTTCATGTAGATTTCAGAGTAGCAGCCGTGTTAGTCTGTATCCGCAAAAAGAACAGGAGTACTTGTAGCACTAAGTCTCTAAGGTGCCACAAGTACTCCTGTTCTTTTTTCATGTAGATGTTTGCAGTTTGCTTTCCACTAGGAAATGAAGACTCTTTTTTGTAAAACAATGGGGTAGCACATGCTTGTGCAAGTGAACCCATGAAACAAAGTGTTTTTATTGGCACATCTTCTACAACTACTTCTAACCCCCTCACTGTGTTGTTGTCTCTTTGCCTCATCTTACAAATTAATTTCCTGTGCAAATATTATTTTAAAGATACATTACTTTAAAATAAAAATCTGTCTGGTTCTGAGTCTATTGTTGTTTCCAAAATTACCATGCAAATAAACACTTTACAAAGGAAAAAACAACACTGTTATAAGGAGAAGTTGAAAAACTTTTGCCTCACTAATTTTATACTCCTATTCATATTTAGGCCAAGATTTTCAAAATTAGCAGGTGACATTGGGTGGCCAACTTGAGACACCTTAAAAAGGCTAGACTTTGAAAAGGGGGTGTTCTGAAAATTTCGGTCCTTTTAAAGTTTTTCAAACTGGGTACCCAAAACTTGAGGTCCAAAAGTCAATAGTCACCTTTGAAAATTTTGAGAAAGAGACTTTGTGGAAGCAAGTAAAGTGTTGATTACTCTGACTGAACAGCCATTCAAGTGTTTCCTCTCAAAAATCAGGCAGATAGGCTTAGTCTCTCAGGTTTGTGATGGAGAAATAGGCCCTTGGTAACAGATCCTGTCTTGTGAGGCAGAAACATAGCAGGCACTGGGTGCTTGCTAAATTAGAGAATCATGTGTCCCAAGAAGGAGTCACTATGAGCACTGTTGCACTTTCTTGCTGGAGTTTCCAAATGGTGCAATAATGGGAAGGCGTTTGGGATAAGTACACCTCTCCTCCTGAAGAAGTATATCTAGGTTTTGCTGTTGTGCTTGCATGCAAAGAGTCTCCTAGCTAAGATGACTAAAGTTTTTGGTAGGCTCATGAAGTCCTCATGACTTCCACTATGGTCACTCTTCTGTCCACTCAAACAATTCACTTTGGACTCTTGGATGTTAAAACATTTTACAACTGTTTTACCGGGAAGCTCTAGCACTGCTATGCTTTGGAGAGGGACTTGAAATCTGGCAGAGGCATTGCCCTGGTGTTAAGAATTGCCCTTTCTGACATTCCAGTGAAAGTCTATCCTAATTTACAGTTTGCACATGTGCAGTAGAGGCTTCTTAGGGTTCAGCAGCTAAATTCTCCAAAGTTTCCATCTGTAATGAGCATAGTCCATCCTCAAAAAACTCCTATGTACCAACCAGACTACACATTTGAAATCGCAAACTCCATCCCAAGGCTCCAGGGCTGAAAAGAACTTTCATAAGTGATCCACCCCATCCCCTGCCGCCCATTCCCAACCTCCATGAATTTATCTAAGTTCTTTTTTGAACCCTGTTATAGTCTTGGCCTTCACAACATCCTCTGGCAAAGAGTTCCACAGGTTGACTGTGCGTTGTGTGAAGAAATACTTCCTTCTGTTTGTTTTAAACCTGCTACCTAGTAATTTCATTTTGTGACGCCTAGCTCTTGTGTTATAAGGAGTAAATAACACTTCCTTATTTACCTTCTCTCCACCAGTCATGATTTTATAGACCTCTATCATATCCCCCCTTAGTAGTCTCTTTTCCAAGCTGAAAAGTCCCTGCAATTCCTCCTCTTAGTGACTTAAGTGGCATGAGGCACCAGAATTGAAAGACAGATTATCTTTCAAATGCTCTCAATGCTCTAATTGCTGGCACCCAATCAATCTGGAAGAGAAGAAAATAACCTGGAATGCAGTGGAGTGAGAAGACACATGGAAGTCAGGGAGGCATGGGAGCAGACAGGAGCCAGGGGAGGGTGGCAGAGGAGGACTCTGACAAGAGCCAGGTGATGGGAGGGAGTGGACAGAGGCATGCTGGAGGGAGCAGACTAGAAGGAGCCAGGCTTGGGAATGGGAGCAGAGGGGTCTGTAAGCACCAGACCTGGGAATTAAATCCTGCTGATAACACAATGTAGGAGTCAATGTGTTCCTACGTGATGGAAATTTTATTTTTTCAGTTTGCTTTTTAAAAAGTTTAGTAAATGAATTAAATAAGAAAAAAGAAGAAACCTACATTAAAAGAACATTAAGATTACAAAGTCAAGCACTGAAAAGATAGGAAATGTCAGTATTAAGGTTTTCTGTGCAACCTTAATTAGCCCTCTTGTGCATCTGCATTATGATACAGACTTTCATTACCAGATCACACACAATTTTTTCCAAAAGACGCCTGCCTCATTCAGTGCATACAACGGATGGTGCTCACCAAATAGGCAACCATTCAGTGTTTCATTTTATCCTCATCATTCAGTATATTGACCAGTGTCTTATTTCTGCATACCGTTCACACATTGCTATGAATACAGAATTATCAATTTACTCATTAGCTTTTCTGTGACACTAATTACTGTAATGTGTGTGCCTGGCAAACACTAAATGAATTTATCTGCACCTACTCCTGTGAGACGAGGTGGTATTATCAACCCCATTTTATAAGGTCAAGAACTGAGGCACAGAGACAGTAGCGTCAGAAGTGTCCACTCATTTTGGGTGACCGTTTGAAGATGCCTAGGATCTTATTTTTCAGAATACTTAGCATTTTATGGCACTTTATACGCTTACTTCAATTGCAGTTGTGAGTACTCAGTACTTCCGCAACTCAGGCCCTAACGTGCGTTAATATGAAGAACTTAGAAAATGAGGAGCATACAATTAGCTGCCAACTGCCACACATTTGATTTAAAAGATTTGGAGCCTGATCCTGCATCATTGACGTTACTGGGAGTTTTGCCACTGAGCTCACGTGGATCAGGAGCAAAGTCTGGTTCTGCATAGGAATTCTGTGGCAGAAGCAGGGACAGAATCCTTCATCTGTCTTATCCAGGAGACCATCCCTTGTCTTCCTCCAACCCCCCGCACCATTTATTACAAACCTCCAACTTCTTCAGCAAATGAGGCAAAGGTCCTGTAGATACCAGCCTCATTCACTAACCAACCCTGATTCATTCCCTGAGCGCCATGTGGATAAAAATAGTGCGTGATCATGTGATTAAAGGCTTTGCCACAATGCATATGCAGAAGGGGACCAGACTAAGGTTGTATAGCAAAACTTCCATAGACTTCAGTGCGGCCAGGATTACACCCATTATCTTCAAAATAGTCTTGTTAAAAAAAAATTGACAATCCCACTTAGATTCATCCAAATGGAATAATTTTGTAAGGAAACGCAAATGAAGATGGGTAGAAAGCCAGGGTTCCAAGCCATGCCTAGATTGCATTAAGTACAGAGCTCAAGTTCTAGGCAGAATTAGGGCTAGAGTTTGGGCTCTTAAAGAATTTCTTCCATCTGAGGACAAAAGAATTTCTACAGAACTATTCTGACAAAATTTGGGCTAAATGTGAACCAGAAATGGAAAGCGAACCCCTTCCCATTTTGGATCCAACATAAAACCAAAACCATACGGGCAGGTTTGAATTTGGGGATCTGAATCCAAACCTATCTGAAATTCCCAAGTATTCTGAGCTGAAGTTCCAGTTTTGGCCCATCTCTAAGAATGTACTGTAGGGAATATTCTGCACTAGCAAAAGAATGGTATCTTTCATCTGCAATTTCCATGATTCATTTGTAATACTACATAAAAGCAACCACGATGGTGTTTGGTTCATTTTTGTATCAGCACTTACTTAAAGATACATTATTTCATGAGACCCACTTCATCACATTATAAATATGTGAAAATTAAATAGCTGCTTTAGAAGTCTTTCATTAAAGTTACTAAGTGATCCACAGTTAATGCACACCCACTGCATTGCCATTCATGAGATTTAATTTTCTGGTCCTATTCTTTCTCCCAGAGACAGAGCCTGAAAATACTCCAGAGGCAAAGCTCTCTTTCTCTGATGATAAAGAAGTGCCTTGTGTTATATGACTATGCATTCTCCAGTTAATTAAAGAGCAAAAGTGATGGACTTACAATGGAACCCAATGTAACCTTCTTTGATCATAAAACTAACAGCTGTGAACGGGGCTTCGGAGGAGTGTATGACAAATGGAAATACTCAGGGTTCCAAAACAGACAGCACAAATGGGGAAGAGTGAGGAAAGTGGGGCTGGAGAGATTATTCCATGGGTCCCACCCTAAAACCTACAGTCAATTCTCTTAAAACCATCACTCCTTACTCAGGCAAAGCTCCTGTACATCCTAAATCTGGCTGATATTGTACATATAAAACTCAAAGTAGCACAAAGATGGAAGACAGATGTAGAATCAGCAATAAGACCTCCCAGGAATTATCCAAACAATTCTGAAATCTGAACTTTGATACTGTAACGTGAACAGAGCAATAAACATGGGAAGACACCGTAATGACAGAGTGTTTTTTTTCCCTTAAAGTATACAAATAATTTTGATTAATTAGAAACACTAGAGATTTTGCTTTCCAAGTCATACTAATCCCATCCCAGTGTAAAGATGTATGCCAAAATAAATGTCATACTCGTCTTTAAATTAACACATGGGATCAGATGAATCAGAATCCTCAATCCCCTTCCACCTCTCATACAGAGCCATTTAACTGCTGGGAAACAGAAAATTATTCTCTCCTGGAACTGACTCAGAAGGCAGATCCATCATTCAGTAGCCAGCATATGATTCAGCTTAGCTTTGCATAAAAAGTTAAAAAGTCCAAAAGCTACCAAAAAAGGCTTTTGAATTAGTGAGCTGCCTCACTTTAACCCTCCTGAAATGCCTGCTGAAAGATTCTGTGAATCATGACTGCTGCAAGAGGAGCACCCCTTCACCGAGAAAGTGGCAACTTTGTGACATCCAACAAGCATCCCTCTATCTAAAGACATCTTTCACTCAGCTAAAAGGTAGGATGAGAATGTAGTCATGCCAGACATCCCGAAAGATGGGGGGTGAGAAGGGGGGGGAAATTACTAAAATACATGGCAGTTACAAAAAAAAAAAAAAGCAATTGTGTTGTTTTCAGATGAAATGAATGTAAAACAGTGTAATACATTTTAAAAGAAAAATATTTGATCTAAGTTTATTATATAAAACAAGATGTCTCTTAAAATAGGCTGATTTATGCTCACATTTTATTATCTTTACTAGCAAGCGCTGAATAAGAAGCAATAAACGTTACTGCAAGTAGGAAAAAGACATTCCATTCTTTTCAAGTCTCGGAATATGATACAAAACGTAAAAATACCAGCAAATATTTCACTTATCTGAAATTCAGTGTCTGAATAGCAAAATGATTTACTGAGCCTTCATAAGCCTTTAATATTTCTTCATGTGATGCACACAGAGAATGAAAAACCCTATTTCTGCTGTGTAATCCCCTCATGTTTCCAATGGGATACATTTCAAATTGATAAGAGGTTATGATCTAGTTATTAGACCATTTGAAAACAGTTTTACTTTTCTTTCAGATTAATCACATGCTAGATTTTTAATAGCCTAATTATGGTATTTGCTGAGTTATTAACATGGGGTAATTCCTGTGAATTCAAAAGACTTAGGTTCAAAATATTACAGAGCCATTCAGTGATGCTTGTTACATAAAGTGTCTGTTAACAAAAAGAGGTATGAACCTGCTACATTGAAAGTTTTAATTGAAAACATATTCTTCAATTTCCTTTATGTTTCAATGTGCTTGCATATCATTTCATTTAAATGCTTCAACAATGCTAATACTTCAAAAGGGGTAAAACCGAACAGATAAAAGTCTTTAGAAAAAAACTGCACCAGTTATGGCACAAAGTTAAGGATGTACCAAACATGAATTACAAACTCCCTTTCTAAGGGGTTTATTATTTTACCTTAAAAAATGGTTTGAACTGACAATTGGTATTTAAGCTTCTTTTTTCCTCCCTTTCAATTTTTCTTCTGCATGAGTTTGGCTGTTGTTTTTTCTTTTTTTTTTTTTTGGTTGTAACATGGACAAAAAGGGAGGGAGGAACTTTCTGTTGCTTCAGATCCTTTTTTCATCACGCTCTACTGAAAAACAGCAACTTTTTTTTAAAAAAAAAACAACAACTTAATTTTACATACCACTTAATCCTTAGTTTGGAGTGGAAACTTTTCAGCAAATGATTTAGTCACTCCATTTAAAAATACATTGAGTTTTAAGATTTGAAAATTGGCTCAGGAACAGAAAAAAATACATTTTCAATGAAGATTCCAGAGCACCTTCACAATAACACTGTTACAGCTTTACAATAGGGTCTGAAATTATAAAGTATAACATTTCTGAGGGAATCATCACAACTCACCCAAAGATCATTTTAACAGTGTCTCCATAATATGTACTACCCCAGAAGGGTTTGAACTTTGCACTACAAGAGATGTTGGCAATTTGCACATTTGCAGAGTGTGAAGGCCAGATTTAGTTTATGCTAAGTCAAGCAAACTGTAGCTGCCCTTATCCTTAATAGAGTGATGCAACTAACAGAATCCTACAGGTCAGAACATGCAATTCCCTTCTCTCCAATCAGGTGGAGCACTGCACTCTGGGACCTGTTGTCTAAGGGCCTCATCTTTATATTAAAAAGTGAGAGAGTGGTCATTAGCTGTATTGAGGGCCACATTTTGGTGACCAGTCTGTACCTTCTCTGCCCCTGGGACAAAACATTTTATTGTGACAGCTTTGAAGATCTTATTAGAATGTTTGATATCAACAAACACATTTCATCATCCTACAGACTGAATGGCTTATATAAATGGCTTCTTTGTACTGTTATGTCTATATGTTGCATTTAAAATATATATATATTGTTTTGAGGCACCTCTTTTTTCAATCCTTGCTATAGGGATTTCAAGATGGGTCAGAATTTATTACACTGACTCTGAAGTGCTGGGACATGGACTGAAATGGAGATTCCTAGAAAAAACCCCAAAAGCATAGTAATTAAGTAGACTTTGGAGAGCAATTATACACACTGAAAAATAAAACAAAACAGCTATGATAGTTATAGCTCTCAACTGCACTCCATTGCATTTCAGTATAATACAGTAGGGATCTCTGAACGTGAACATGATGCCATATTAATGGGGGGAAAGACAGATAGAGGAAGGAACAAGAGCCATAACTTGGGGTTTCTTTTAGCTGGAAAATCAGGACCTTAAAGTGTAACATTTGTTTTTAAATTTACTTGATTCAAATCACTTATCACACTAACTAACTCAGTAAAAGTGACCAATATGACGACGTAGAATGTAAATAAATTAAAACATCCAAAAATTAAGCTGGCCGAGGGACTCAGAGGCAATGAGTTTTGCTACCACATGAGAGATCCAAGGGCCCAATTCAGCCATATACTTAAGCACACACTAACTTAAAAAATCCCAGTAGTCTCAATGATTTCAATAGGACACCTTATATGCATAAAGTTAGGCACAGTTTAAGTACTTTCTTGAACTGGAGCTCCAGTTTGGATCCTGGATTTTGTCTCTTATTTAAAGCAAGTAATCCTGTAGTGATCCAAAATAATACATTTCACTCTCAGTGTTATTACACTGATTGGATCATTGCAATAGTATTTCTTTTTATAAGGTCTGACCCTTTTCCTAGGAAAAGGACCATATCAGATGACCCATCCTAGCTAATCCCTTAAGATTAACAGGATCTCGAGGAAGCATCATCTGTTCTTCCTTTGTCACAAAGAGGCATGAAAGACTCAAAGAGAATCTATGAGACAGAGAATTCCGAAACACTCAGCCCACCATAGTAATAAGCATAATATAAGTCTCTAAATAGACAGATGGAGACCTGCACCAAGAATAGTGACCTTAAAAACAGACACCAAAAATTCTCTCCTGCAACTCATGACTCCAGAATAAAGTAAAAAGAACCTATAAGAAAATGTAAAGACAGGAACACTCTTTAGTAAGAGTGGAGACACTACAGTCCCAATTCAGCAAAGCACTTCAATATGTTAAGTTCATCCCTTCCAGCTCATGCTTAAGTCCCCCAACTTCCTAGACCATTAAATAAAATAAGACTTTTTATTCTAGCATACAATAGGGCCAACCTGTATTTAAAAAAAAACAAAAAACAAAACAAAAAAAACCACTTTGTAATAAGGAAACTAGCACACTGTAATCTTTAGCAGACAGTTTTTACTTGTGGAAGAATATTGAAAATAAACGTGGAGTCCAGCCAGATTGGCATGAAGACCAGAATTGCCTCTTTTCATTTTAAACAGGATGTGCCAGCAATTTCTCTTTGATATGGCATGCAGCCTTGCTAATTTCAAAGCCTCAAGACTTTGTGGTTGGTAAAGTTGTTTAGTATGGATTGTCATGCAAAGTTGATGGCTCTGCTTTTGTTGTCAGTTTTGTCATATTTGCACAAAAAGAAAATAGTGTCAGATGGGGAGATGGGAGGGGAGGAGGCACACCACCATGGAAACTATGTATATTTGTGTCTTACAACATAGTTGCCACTCATATAGCTTAATTTTCTAAAAATCACGTCATTGAACACAGAAGCCCTAAAATTCTGTTTATCCTGTATCTGTAACCTAATACACTTCCCAGAGCTATTGGCCCTCATACCAAAATAAAGATAAATATGCAATTTCTTGTCCAGGTCACTATGTCTTCTTTGATGTACACTGTCACCTGCACTTATTTAAAGTTGTATGACAATTTTCATTCAAGGTTACACGAGACACACATTATACCTTGGATATTTGTAAAAATATATTAGATATTACAGTTCCATCTTGTATAGACCCTTGTCCAAGAATCATTTGTAAATTATGAACATAATATATTAAATCGTTGTTCAACTATGTAGAGCTATGGGTCATTTCAAAACCTCCAGTCGTTTGATTTTCTAGTTTTGACTCTTTTCCATTGGCCTCTGACAGTGGTCCCATACTGATTTTCTGGTTGTGTACTCTTTTGGTGCTGAACTGTTTGATTCTTCAGGATTATTTCATTTTCTATCATATTTAGGATCCCTAATGTCGAATTCCCATTGTGGAAAGGGAAAGACTCTAGATTTAAAGTAAAGTCATTACTTTACACAAATATCCTTCAAACTTTTCCTCTAAGTCTATTAACATTTGATATATTTGTCTTACTTCAATTGCTTCAAATCTGATAAAGTAGGTAATATTTTGTTAATTATTGCTTTTCTGTTCTTTGGTACACAGATTTAGGTTGACTTGTTGAGCTTTCCCTTTTGTGATTTTGGTATTGTTCTACCAAGAGTCATGGTTATTATTTTGTAAGAGCTTGTAGACACTGAAGGTATGTCTACACTGCAATGAGAGCTCAAGCTCAGACTCAAGTCCAATCCCCCCCCTTCCAGCTACACGCAATTCTGTCTAACTTGGGCCCAAGCCTGGGCCACAAGACCTAGCAGGGATAGAGCATTCGAGCCCAACTCCCAAGGGGGCTCAGACCCACAACCATCATTTTGCAAGATTGGTCAATCAACTTCCAGGAAACGGAAGCAACCTCCTGGTTCAAATACACTCTGGGTCCCTACTCAGAGGAGCTTTTTGATGCCATCTCAAGGGAACTGCCTGCCCTGGAACCAGCATTTAATCCTTTCATTTTGTTCTAAGTGCTGAGCTGCAGGCAGAGAGAATGTTCTCCTGCATTTGTAAGGCCACGGACAAGAAGAAATCCTTTTACCAAGCATGCTGCTAGCTGGTCGCAGGAGCAGATAGATTTTGGTTAATCTCTGGTGCAAGGCAAGCAAACAATTTGACTTTAGCCAGAGTTCCAGGAATGGCCATGTGGACCAGCTGGCAGCATTGGGGATTGGTGACCAGTGCATGGAGAGGATTAAGTGGCTCAAGGCCAACTACTGGAAAGCCAGAGATGAGAACTGCACTTCTGGGAACTCGCCATCCTCCTGTCCCTTTTATGAGGAGTTTGACCAGGTGCTGGGTACTGTACTGAGCCATCAGCACATCATAAGAGCCTGGTCAGCTGGGATGGTGCACTCGTGAATCCAGTATTGGATTGGAGAGGAGCCAGCAAGAGCTGGATGAGGGTGCCAAAGTGACTCTTGTACTCAAACTGGTCCAAAAGGAGACTTTACTGCTGGAGCAGCTACAGCACATTCTGGGTCCCTACTCACAGGAGCTTTCTGATGCCATCCCAAGGGAGCTGCCTGCCACGGAACCAGCCTCAGAAACACAAAAGGCAGAAATAGTCCCTGAGCTTGGTAAGTTTCTGACTCCATGTTTGTTGCTATTAATATAGGCATGGGAGCAATTTTTGGTTTATTTCCCAATGCAAAATTTATTGCAAGCCTTGGGCAACAATGATATCCAATAATGGTGGATTGCATGCCAGGACCCCGGCATCAACCCCCCACACCCCCTTTACTCCCCCACCAGCACTAATCTGTGAAATTCAAAATGGAGACCGGGAAGCACAAACAACAGTGAAACAAGCATTTTAAAATTAGTTTTTTACTAGATACTTGCACATTCTTACAGAAATGCACTGGGGTGTTTATAGTTGGACCCTTATACTGCCTTCCCTTTTAATATGCCATGCCATACAAATGAGGCATGCCACAACGTAACAAGTCGGCTGTGAACAGAAAACTTTCCAGGAGTGGGGTTGGAAGGTTTAATGTAGCCCATAGGTGATGAAATCAATGTCCAGAATATGGTGTGAGGTTTGTATGCAATCCAGAAATGTGGTGGCTGTGTAGTTATCTGAGTGTCCGTATTATTGTGTGTTTGCATGTGGTTCCTAGTAGACGCGTTAAGAGTAGCTTACATCGGGGGCCATACAAAGCCATAGAGAGGCAGGCAGTCATATCATGTGGATGCTAATGCACCATCCTGTTGATTTCCCCATGAATTTGGATCCAATCCTGGATGTTGATAGCCACAAACTTTTCGCACAATAGAACTCCAGCTAGGTAGTCAAATTGCAGGGAAGGGCCCAGCCCCGTAGGTCACCAGTCCATTCCATTCGTAGATGTGCTGTTCTGTCACCATAAGTTTGATAATGCGGCTGGCTTGTCACTGGCAGCTTGGAATAAAATCTCTGTGCCATTCTGAAACCCCTAGGATTGTAATGTCCTCAAGAATGCGGAATGCCTGAAAGTATAGAAAAGGTTTATATAGTAAACCACGACTCCCCTCTCCCATCAAAAGGCAAGGAGCTCTCAATTTAATTTTTTTTTTTTAATTGTTACTTATCATTGTGCAGTTTTATCACTGTGATTAACTGAGTTTTGCCCCAGGAGCTTGGGAGCTGAGGTTCTCCTCTCAGAACATACTGTAATTCAATTTTACAAAGTATCAATTTTGGGCCTTGAAATTCCAAAAGGCACTTTTGCCTGGGGAAGCACTGTACCTGTTGTGAAGCACTGAAACAATATCCAGCCCCAGCTGTGGTAGGTGCATTGTTTGGGGTCTTCTTTTAGGCCCTGTAGCGGGGTGATCACCCGCTCCTGCCCGGAAGGACTTAAAACAGCCCTGGGAGAGGGCTGGGGCAGGGGCAAAGCTGGGCTGATTGGCAGAACAGCCGCAGCTGGGGCCACGTCCCAAACGGAGCACAGCTGGCCCTTATAAAAGGGCTGTCAGCCAGGGGCTGAAAGAGTCTCCCTCTAGCTGAGGAGAGAGATGGACCTAGTTGCCTGAGTCCTAAAGGGTACTGGGAGTGAAGCAGGGCTGGGGAAGGCCAGAGGAGCAGGGGAGCTCCAGGCTAGCAACTCCTCAGACTGCAGGGCCTGGTCCAAGGCCCATAGAGGTACTGGGAGGCAGAGGAAGGCAGCAGGTCCGAACCCCCTTGCCTATGATGAGTGGCTTTTACACTGCAGTCTGCCACAGGGAGCAGGGGCTTGGTAATGACTGGCAGTAGCCCAGACTGAAGCAAGGTGGGGATTAGAGAGGGGAGACCCATAGAGACTGGTGGGGGTATTGCCAGGGGGCACCCCCCGGGTAAAGGGGCACCGGGGTCTGGGAGGGACACGGGAGCCAGCTACAAGCAGGACACCGGCCTGCAGAAGGCGCCCAGGCTGGAAAAGAGCTAATTCCCTGAGACAACCAGCAGGAGGTGCCGCAGTGGTGAATCGCGCACTGCAACAGGCCCTTTGAGCTCTGCTAGTCCTTCAACCTCTGCTGCTCCTTCCACTTCAGCAGCACAGGTTCCTGGGATGCAGAACTGTCACGGACAGTGTTTCTGTCATGAACGTATGGTGGACATTCTGGACAGGGTCAAAAATCAGGTGAAGTACCAGAAGAAGGAGGATTCATGGTAAATGCAAAAGGCATAGATAGGTTGCACAGCAAGAGAACAGAGTTTCAATGTGTGAAGAGATGTTTGCAGCTCAGTTTCTGGAGCAGTAATGTCAGCTGAGAGAGGAAAATAGAGCCCAGCAGAAAGACCTGTTCGAGAGGCTGCTAACACGTCCCTCGGCCCATGCCACTTCCCGCAGCCCCCATTGGCCTGGAATGGTGAACCACGGCCAGTGGGAGCTGCGATCGGCCGAACCTGTGGATGCTGCAGGTAAACAAACTATCCCGGCCCGCCAGCAGATTTCCCTGAGGGGCCGCATGCCAAAGGTTACAGAGGGTCCTGTGGCACCTTTGAGACTAATAGAAGTATTGGGAGCATAAGCTTTCATGGGTAAGAACCTCACTTCTTCAGATGCAAGTAATAGAAATCTCCAGAGGCAGGTATAAATCAGTATGGAGATAACGAGGTTAGTTCAATCAGGGAGGGTGAGGTGCTCTGCTAGCAGTTGAGGTGTGAACACCAAGGGAGGAGAAACTGTTTCTGTAGTTGGAAAGCCATTCACAGTCTTTGTTTAATCCTGATCTGATGGTGTCAAATTTGCAAATGAACTGGAGCTCAGCAGTTTCTCTTTGGAGTCTGGTCCTGAAGTTTTTTTGCTGTAAGATGGCAACCTTTACATCTGCTATTGTGTGGCCAGGGAGGTTGAAGTGTTCTCCTACAGGTTTTTGTATATTGCCATTCCTGATATCGGACTTGTGTCCATTTATCCTCTTGCGTAGTGACTGTCCAGTTTGGCCAATGTACATAGCAGAGGGGCATTGATGGCATATATAACATTGGTGGACGTGCAGGTGAATGAGCCGGTGATGTTGTAGCTGATCTGGTTAGGTCTTGTGATGGTGTTGCTGGTGTAGATATGTGGGCAGAGTTGGCATTGAGGTTTGTTGCATGGGTTGGTTCCTGAGTTAGAGTTGTTATGGTGCGGTGCGTGGTTGCTAGTGAGAATATGCTTAAGGTTGGCAGGTTGTCTGTGGGCAAGGACTGGCCTGCCTCCCAAGGTCTGTGAAAGTGAGGGATCATTGTCCAGGATGGGTTGTAGATCACAGATGATGCGTTGGAGAGGTTTAAGCTGAGGACTGTAGGTGATGGCCAGTGGAGTTCTGTTGGTTTCTCTTCTGGGCCTGTCTTGTAGCAGGAGGCTTCTGGGTACACGTCTGGCTCTGTTGATTTCTTTCTTTATTTCCTTGTATGGGTATCATAGTTTTGAGAATGCTTGGTGAAGATCTTGTAGGTCATTATATAGCATCTATTGTTGCATCATCTTTTCTGCATTTCTATATATCTATATTAGTAAAATTTCACAACAATTCTTTGCTACCTTTGAAACCTAGGAATCTGAACATAACTTCAGCTTCTTTCATAATTCACATATATAGCAATGGTAGAACTAAATTTGTATCACTTTTAGTTTACATCCCACTATTGATTGTTTTTTAAACCAGGAGTTATGTTACGGACACCCCTTCCATTTTCCAAAGGAATAAAGATTTTTTGAAAATAGAGGTTATCTTATGAATTTTAACGAAAAGAAAACATTTTAGTGCTATGGTGACACCTTCCACATTTTTAGTATTCAACATACAATTCAATGACATCTGAAAGGCAAATATAAGGAACTACAGTCTCCAAAACTAAATGTGCTTGTTAATTTTATGTCAAATCAATGTTTAAGTTTCTAACTAGCATATTAAGCATTGACTCCACAAAAGCTGGAATTCAATAACCAATTAATAAAATTAATAAATAAGCCGAAAAACTTCCAAGTCCCTAGGACAAAAACCCAACCACATAATTGTCTTAAATACATATGAACGATCATTGTCAGCCATTGTACATTAGTCAAATGGAAAACGTTGTATTAGCTCCAAAATGCCCAAAATATTCAGTGAATGGGGTAATATCTTTTACTGGACCAACCTCTGTTGATTAGAGCAGTGGCTCTCAACCTTTCCAGACTACTGTACCCCTTTCAGGAGTCTGACTTGTCTTGTGTACACCCACGTTTCACCTCACTTAAAAACTACTTGCTTACAAAATCAGACATAAAAATACAGAAGTGTCACAGTGCACTATTACTGAAGAAATGCTTCCTTTCTCATTTTTACCATATAATTATAAAATAAATCAACTGGAACATAAATATTGTACTTACATTTCAGTGTATAGTATATAGAGCAGTACAAACAAGTCGTTGTCTGTATGAAATTTTAGTGCATACTGACTTCGCTAGTGCTTTTTATGTAGCCTGTTGTAAAACTAGGCAAATATCTAGATGAGTTGATGTACCCTCCCGAAAACCTCTGCATATCCCCAGGGTTAGACATACTCAGCTTGAGAACCGCTGTGACAGAGAGACAAGCTTTCAAGCTACAGGGAGCTCTTCCTCAGGTCTGGGAAAGCTCCTCAGAATGTCACAGCTAAATAAAAGGCCCATTAACATCCTTGTAGTCCTAGGACAAAAAGGGGGGTGTAGCGATGCAACGACTCACCTACCACGGTGCCTCCTGCTGGTCGTCCTAGGAATTAGCTCTCCAGCTCCGGAGCACCCTCTGCTGGCCGGTGTCTCGCCTATTGCTGGCCCCCATGTCCCACCCGGACCCCAGTGCCCCTTTTTCTCAGGGTTCTGCCCTCTGCAGTACCCCCACAGCTCTGGGTCTCCCCTCCCTGGGGAACCCCCAACCCTCTATCCCCACCTCGCCTCAGTCTATGATGGCTACTGCCAGTCACCATCTAGCCCCCTCTCACTGGGGCAGACTGCAGTATACAAGCCATTCGTCATTAGCAAGGAGGGTTTGGGCCTGCTGCCTTTGCCTACCCTTGGGCTGCCCCTCTGCAACCCCAGTACCTGTTTTAGGACATCAGCAAGACCTGCAGGCTGGGGGTTTTCCAGGCTGGAGCTTCCCAGCTCCCCTGGCCTTTCCCCAGCCCTGCTTCACTCTAGGTACCCTGGCCCCCCCCCACCCAGTTTTTTTTCTTACCCCACCCCTGGCCCCGCCTCAACTCCGCCCTTCCCCAAATCCCCAGCCCTGCCTCCTCCCCCCAGGCTCTCAAGCCTAGGAAGGAGGAAGGGAGAGGGAGAAGCAGCGCATGCACAGTGGCCACTCGGGGTCTCCCCCTCCCTCCCAGGCTGTCAAACCTGGGAGGGAGGGGGAGATCCCGAGCGGCCGCGGCATGCGAAACAGCTGATTCGTGCGCCGCTGCTCTCCCTCTCTCCCAGGCTCTCAAACCCGGGAGGGAGGGGGAGATCCCGAGTGGCCACGGCGCATGCGCTGCTGATCCGGCGCACGAATCAGCTGTTTCGTGGGCTACGGCCGCTCGGGATCTCCCGCAGCGGCGCGCGAGCGGCAGCAGCGGAGGTGAGTTAGGGCGGCTGGGGCATATTTTTAGGGGCGGCATGGCCCGCGCCAGAATGCCGCCCCTAAAAATGTGCCGCCCCAAGCACCAGCTTGTTTTGCTGGTGCCTAGGGCCGGCCCTGCTTTTTGTCCTATCACTACAGGGGTCTAACGGGCCCCTTCACTTTGAATAGTCCCTTAGAATATGTGCTAACTACTTATGCTAAACTATCTATTTGACCTTGTATTTAGCTGTAACACTCTGAGTACCTTTCTGAGGAAGAGCTCCGTGTAGCTAGAACACTTGTCTCTCTCACCAACAGAAGTTGGTACAATAAAAGATATTACCTCGCCCACCTTGTCTCTCTCATATCCTGGGACCAACACAGCTACAATAACACTGCACACAAAAACATTCAGTGACAATTCTTATATATTTTGCATCATAGATGATGGAGATGATGTTCAAGAGTTTCCAAAGGGGACAAAAGATTCAACAACAGTTTCCAACAATCACTTCAATATCAGTACCGCTATGACATCCTATGCTCCACAAGTTAAGATCACTGATATTTGGAAGTCCATTTATTTTATATTTTTTTCATCTTCCCAGATGCAGATTAGAAAATATCTCAAAAGAACTAGATATTTATGATGAGTACAACAAAATTATAATCACCAGAATAATAAATGAAAAATATAGTCATGTAGCATGGACAGATTTCATTCTTACCAATCTGGTAGAATAGCCAAGAGTCATTCCTATTTATACTTATATAGATATATATAGATATATATACACACACACATATAAAATTCTGTGAAATTGATCAGGTATAAAATGTGCTAAAAGTAGTAGATTCAACATTCTCATTGATCAGATTTTAAACAGCCATTAATTAACAGAAATTATTTAAAAAGCAAAAGCAAAACTCAAGAAGAATTGAGTGGCTATCACAAAGAAGCAAGTACATCTGCATGGGGAAAACTTACTCAAAAGTTGTTGCAAAAGACTAATTCCAAAAAGATAAATGCCCCACTCCCACAATCAACTTTGGGTGACTTCACAGAAAGGACACAGCACTCAGGTGGTGGGGAAGACTGACAGAGAGTGCACTTTCATATCTGCCACGTTCCCATTGGCAGAAGGTAGAGGAATGGGCTAGTTTATTGGCTTTCATTCCCTTACCCCCTTACACCTTTGTCTATTTAAGCTTCCTTGGGCTTTTCAAAAAGCCTCTTGCTCTGGACAGCTACTTCTCCTCCCCCCCCCTTAATATACAACCCAGGCTATGTTATTCATGACAATGTGGATGTGACCGATTACCCACTCAGCATGGAATTTTTCATCAAAATTGCCAAGTCTGGTGGTTTTATTTTCCCAACTTCCTCACAGCATCATGGAGGCACCATTAGATAGGGCCATCCTTAGGATTTATGGGGCCCTGTGTAATAGGGTAGCCAGATGTCCTGATTTTATAGGGACAGTCCCGATTTTGGAGTCTTTTTCTTATATAGGCTCCTATTACCTCCCACTCCCTGTCCCAATTTTTCACATTTGCTGTCTGGTCACCCTATTATGCAGTATTATTAAACTGGTGCCCCTATTCCCGACGGCAGCCCAGGCTCCGGGAGGGAGGGACGAGGCAGCAAAAGATACCGAGATGCCCGGCCCGCCTCACAGCGGTGGAGAGTCACAGTTCCCTGCAGAGACTCCCGTACACTCTCCCTCACACAGAAGGTGCGGCGCCAGCAAATTCGGTTCTGTGAATATGGCCCCTGCCTAAGGAGACTGCAGTGCGTGCTGAGTGTGCGGGAGCCAACCTGCTCTTACCTGCTGTCATGGGCAGTGGGTGAATCTGCCGCTTGGGGAGGCTAGCTCCCCAGCCCACCTCTTCTGCCTGTAGCCCTGCCATACTCCACCCCTGCTCCGCCCCAGCCCACACCCCACTCCACCCAGGCCCTGCCCTCTCCCTGCTGTCTCCCTCCCCCACCCTGCTCACCCCTTCCAGCCAAATCCCTGATCCCAAATGAAACAAATAACATTTGGAAAAAAAAAAAAAAACACTCTTCTGCAATTTCTTTCTAAAGAAAATAGAGCATGTTTTCCACTGCATGCCAGATGGTGAAGACTGGACATGCAGAAGGTACCTAATTAAAAGCACTAAACTTGGGAATAAAAAATGTCAGTCACAGGTTTTTGGATATGCCCTGAAGTTTGTCAGAGATTTATTTGCAAAAACTTTGTAGTAAGGGCGAGTCAGCTGTCCTGCTGAATACAACATTAAATATTAAGGAATACATGATGCAGCTCTTCTCTGTTGTACATTTTCTTAATCAGTATTTCTAAGCTGATTTTATATTTTAAGTGTACTCTTAAGCCTTCATAAAGTAATCATTCCAGGTTACTACATATTTAACTCACTGAAACAAAGACAAAATAAAGAAAGAATTTTCAATTAATCAGTCACAGAGGATTGGTGTGTTCATAACAATGTTCATTGCTTTTAGAAAAAGGGAACAGGAGTACTTGTGGCACCTTAGAGACTAACAAATTTATTAGAGCATAAGCTTTCGTGGACTATGCTTATGCTCTAATAAATTTGTTAGTCTCTAAGGTGCCACAAGTACTCCTGTTCTTTTTGCGGATACAGACTAACACGGCTGCTACTCTGAAACCTTTAGAAAAAGGGAACACTAATTTACTTTGTGTGATCTCCATAACAATAGACATGTTTATGAAATTTCACCAACTTTAAAAAAATATGTTTCCAAAGATTTTAGGCATAACAAAGGATTTTATATCTTACTAGATACTGATTTTGCTGGAGAGTTCCCTTAAAACTAGTTCATCAGATAGTCAGAAGTACAGAAGGGAAACTCTTTGTCCAGCTATCTGGAAGGAAAGAGGTATTGTCCCTTTAAGGGCTCTCTTCAAGGTGGGGGGAAGAGAGGGAGTGGGCACCGGGCGGGGGTGTGTGAAGGGAGAAAGGGATGGACAGAAAGGACAGGAAGACTTTGGAAGCAAGTTTTTTTTACTATAGTAATTAAAATTAAAATGTTTATTTTAGATAAAGGTGGTCTTTTGAAGGATTTATTTAAAAAACTATATGTCTGAAGATCCAAGCATGTACAGCTAAAGATGATTGTACATCTAATATCCATGCAAGGATTTTTTGGAGATGTGATTTTATAATCTTCACCAACTCACTAATGAAATATTTTTAAGGCAAATTTTAAACTAAGGTCCTGTAGACTAACATGTTCTGAGTAAATATTACAGTAATACACAGCTGCTTTTGTCAGTAAATTCAGAAACTGACAGTATATACCTGAGGGTTGGCAAATGCCTGTTAAATGGCTTCGTTACCACTTGAATGGCTCTAACAGTTTCAATGTTGTGCTAATAGGTCTGGCAGGCTGGAAGGCTTTTTCACTTTAGTCTCTAAGGTGCCACAAGTACTCCTGTTCTTCTTTTTGTAGATCCACAAGGGGGAAGACTCACCGGGCTGCAGCAACCAGCTGTGAAGGGAGCCTGCAGGAAGGGTCAGAGCCCGGAGGGTGGACACTAAGACCCAGGGGTGCCACAAATTTTCAGGTGCCCTACGCTGCGTATGCCTAAGGACGACCCTGCCATTAAATCATAGCATTAAGAATTTAAAAAGCGTAATATTAGGAAAAGCAAAACCATTTTAGCTTGTCGCAACTTGCAGCCAACATCCATTGCAGATAAATGGGAACATATCCCAGAAGTATATATGAGACCCAGGTTTGTAGTAGTGGCCCTTCCGCTTATGGAAAAAGGGGAGACCTAAAATATTTGTGGGCTGAGGTCCTCCCTTGAGAACCTCCCCTCCCTAAGTGTGGGAAGTGGATAGGATTCTGTAATGAGTTAAGTATCAGAGGGGTAGCCATGTTAGTCTGGATCTGTAAAAAGCAACAGAGGGTCCTGTGG
The DNA here is from genome assembly GCF_013100865.1 of Trachemys scripta elegans. NCBI lineage: Eukaryota > Metazoa > Chordata > Testudines > Emydidae > Trachemys > Trachemys scripta. Next base: position 117,544,778 of record NC_048300.1, read on the forward strand.
CACCTTTAAGACTAACAGATGTATTGGAGCATAAGCTTTCATGGGTGAATGCCCACTTCGTCAGACACATTTTGTAATGAGTTAGGCTATCATATAGGACTCAAGTTATTGGTTGTACAGTGGGAGTCCTGAACACTGCGCTGGACGCAGTTAGAGGCCTGGTATGAGAGATTGGGAGGCAGCAGTAGGGCAAATGACGTCTTACCTAGCATTAAATAAAGTTGAGACTTGTGCCTGTCGTTCCTTCACCTGCATGTCCTGTTCAATGAAGAAAGAATCTGCTCAGGCCTCACACTAGAAATCTTAGTGCTTGGGCTCGTCAGTGCTAGGGGATTTTGCAAGCATTGCTTTGGAGAACTACCTTCTTTGGCCATCTAAAAGAATGGACACACCAATCCCTTGAATATTGGTGCATTGTGTTCCCAGTGAAGTAGCTGTGATTAAAAAAAAAAAAAAAAAAAAAAAAAGCACAGAAAAAGCTTGTGAATCTTGGGTCTTGGAAACATCTGCCTCAGGGGAAACAGGAAAAAAAAAAAAGAGAGTCATTTGGCATATGACAGTAAGTGCTGGCTAAGTTCTAACTCCAAAGTAGAGTGCATCAGTCAAGCCAAAAGGAGTACTGAAGTATTTCTATTTTAGCCTGTCCTAACAGATAGTTTATTGTTTTTATACAGTACAGTATTCATTAGTTATTATCTTAATAACTGCATGTTACATGTAAAACAAACTTGGTATTTTACTGCCCTGGACACACCAATTTCATTCTTATTAATCTGCAATGCTCTTCTCAATTTAAAACAGAAAAACAAAACAAGAACAGCTCAGCAGGAAAGCCAGAGTAGTAATTTGCAAGACACTTAATTTTCCTGAGAGTGCCATCTCATACAGCAAAAGAACCTGTAATGAGTTCCCTTTGGAAAATCATTCTATTTTTTTCCTGAAGAATCACATTTCAGCTGAAACAAATTCCATATGGTGACTCAATGTTTTAGCTTGTTGCAATACTTAGCAAAACTGATAATTAACAGTAGGGCTTCAGGTCCAAGTGATTTTTTTTATGTTTGTTTTTTAAATAAATTCTTCCTCCATTACTGATGATTGCCAGAAGCTGGGGATGGGTGACAGGGGATAGATTACTTGATGATTACCTGTTCCATTCATTCTCTCTAAAGCACATGGCATTGGCCACTCTCGGAAGACATGATACTGGGCTAGATGGACCATTGGTCTGACTCAGTATGGCCATTCTGATGTATTCTTTATTTCATCTATCAGATCAAAGAATTCTCCATGAGAACTTCAGTAAGCAAAGATTACTAAAAGAGAACCTTACCCTCACACAATTCAGTCTGCCTGCAGCCTCTGGTTAAACACCCTTCTCTATGGGCTGGTCTTCATGGGGTAGCTAGCTATTGAGAATAAACTAGGGTGTGAATTAAAGTGCAACAGCTATTCATCACTAGCCCTGCATGTGGACACTTTTATTCTGAATTAACAGTGCCTTGTGTGGTTTAGTTTAATCCACTTCCAGTAGCTATTCTGCAGTACCCATCTTGGGCTAGTAAATGCACCAGAATGGGGGGTGGGAAGATAACTGGACCAGTGCTGGCTGTTTATTCTCACAAAAACCTCCAGTTGCATGCCAGGATGGAGTAGTATAGTCACTCAGTTAGGATGTACTGCATATCGCAGGATATGTGCTACTGAGCTGGGAGCCTTGCAATACATGCTAGCTTGCAGAATGGTGCATGACTACAGTGCTAGCTTGCCCCCGCTTTTAATGTGAGCATTACTTAGGAATCATACATTACAACAAAATATAGCAGGAAGTGAAGGAAAAGATGCTCCCCAGTGTAATGCCTAAATGGGTTAATAAATAATTTCTATTTTAATTTGACTATTCTAAGTTAACTAGAATGGGATTCACAAAGTGACACCCCAAAATTTATGAGATTAAAAAATGAAATAAATAAATAAATAAACAAACACCTTTTTTGATTGTATCACCTTTAATGGGAACCAGACCAACTTGTGTGTGACCATTTCAGGGTCAAAATTCAATCTTAAATACAGAAACAAAAACGTTTCCTTCCTGTTTGCTGATCGACAGGAACTCCATTTACCCTCTGCTGTCTCTTGGTGTGTGGGAAGCTGCCATTCTGTCCCTCTCAATCTTGCTCCTAGCTAGCTAGACAAGCAGGCACAGCTGTCTCACTTAGGATTGTGTACACATACAGAACTGCACTGCTGTAGCGCTTAACGAAGATGCTACCTACGCTGAGCTTCTCCCATTGACATAGGTCAGGGGTTGGCAACCTTTGGCACGCGGCCCATCAGGGTAATCCGCTAGCAGGCCGCGAGACATTTTGTTTACATTGACCGTCCACAGGGACGGCCTCCCACAGCTCCCAGTGGCCAGGAACGGCAAACCGCGGCCACTGGAAGCTGCGAGGGGCCAATGTAAACAAAATGTCTTGCGGCCCACCAGTGGATTAACCTGACGGGCCGCATGCGGACGGTTGCTGATCCCTGATGTAGGTACTCCACCTCCCTGAGAGGCAGTACTTAAGTCAACGGGAGAAGTCCTCCCATTTACATAACAATGCTTACACTGGGGGTTAGTTCGGTATAACTGCATCACTCAGAGGTGTGGATTTTCCACACCCCTGAGTGACAAAATTATACCAACATAAATCTGTAGTATAGACCAAAGTGCAGATTCTCCTTGTCTACTACTCAACGGTCTCTGATGCCTCAATTGCACTTTCTATTCACTTGCCTTTCCCACATATTTCCCCCTCCTTTTCCTCTCACAGTCATCCCATCATATTCTCCCCCACACTCCTCTGCACCCCTCTCGGTTTATTTCCTGCATCCCACATTCCTTTCCCTTTCTGCCTCTACAATCCCATTCCCAGCACCTCCACATTCCCGTCTCCTGCCTGACCCTCCTATAGCGACTAAAGGTATGTCTAAACTGGAGCTGGAGACGTAACCATGCTAGTTTTGATCAAGCTAGCTCACTAAAAATAGTGGTGTAGCCACTGCTGCATGGGCTAGCTGCTCCCAAGTACAGCCCTATCTGAAACCCTAAGTACATACTCAGGGCAGGTAGCCCATCCCACCACTTATGCAGCCACTGCTACTTTTAGCACACTAGCTTGATGAAAGCTATTCATCTCCAGCTCCAGTGTAGACTTATCTCCCCAGGAGGCAAATAACTTCTCTGTAGGTAGCCCAGTTTTAGTCCTCTGGGAAAAAGTTAAAAAAAGTTTTGCATGTTCATGATTGAAGGTGACATGTTCTGGAAGGGCAAAGTCACTACAACTGCTTAATAATGAAATGTGTCCTAATTTTTAAAACCGAATGGTTTACATTTCCAAAAGAGCTCAGTGATTTTGAGTGCCTCAGTTTCTATGAGCCCACTCTGAGAGATATCTTGAAGAGGTCTGATATTTCAGAAAGTTCTTAGGCCCAGCCCTCTGAAAAATGTGAGTGTGGTATGGGAAATTGTGGTTTAATATAAAGGGACAACCACTGGAAATGGTTTTCATCCAGGCTTCAGCTTGACGCGGCTTACGATCATTTTGATGGTATGTGAAGTGAAATGTCTGGATCACCATGGAGTACAGGTGTAAGAATCAGGCCCTAAGCAAGCAAGGCAAATTTTCAAAATATGTCCTCTACACACACGACATAATTTCCGCACTACTCCGTATATTCAAACACATGCACAAATATGTGTCTTGCCAATAAAATTACAGGCCAGGTTATTAGACATCAGTGAGCATTACAGACAGTCAGAGAAGAACGCACCTTTCACTTTACTTTTAAATAGAAATAGTTGAGTATTTTTACTAATGTGATTAAATAAACCTTCAAATAAGAGTGGTATTTCAACTCTGGACTAAAAAGGCTATCCTATTGGCAAACATTTCCCTTGCTATAGTGAAACAATATAGGTGCATTAAAATGCTATAAAGAAATATTTCTTCTGTTTATTATTTAAAGGGGGCATACTTGACAGAATACATGGTTCTGCGATGGAAAATGGTTTCTTTTACACTATAAGAAGACAGTTACCACTTCATTACCCAGCCTACAGCATTAGATTATTAACAACAAATTTTCTAAGAAGCTATACAGAGAAATATTGTTCTTATGGCACATTAACTTCTGTACAGTAGTTATTAAACGATATTATGTGCACAACTACATCCCTCTTCCAGTTTGGGGAGCCTATAAGAGCCAAGGCTAACCGTATGTTTTTAATTTAAGAATAAATGTTCATCACAGAGACAGCACTGACAAAGAAAATCAATGCAACATAATTCCACAGCACAAAGTTTGTACTCAATTTTCTAAAAAGTCACATGCTATTCATGGTTATGGTATGTATATTTGGAGGGGGAAAGAGAAAGAGAAAGGAGGGCAAAGAGGAGAAGCAAAGAATCATCTCAATAAACATTCCCAAAATTTAAGCCTGATCCTGTGCATAACGGGGGACGTGGGGTGGGGATGAATTGTTTCACAGGTACAACTCAAAATGCTGAGGCTGGCTCTGAATGTCCACAGTATGTTGGAGTAGATACGTAGTATTAATAGAAAGAGACACACAAATTACCCTGTAGCAGTGCTTTCCATTCCCATGGGTTCTTCCATTTCTAATCCAACTGTCTTGACTTCTAGACCAGTAGGGGCTAGAGTAACTGTGTAAGTAGTACATGCAAATTTGGAGAGTAGTGAGGGTGGATACAAGAAACACTATTCATCAGCAACCTTGCAGACAACTAAAGAGCTACAACTTGGATTCAATGAGGTGGTCCAGCCAACCCTCCCTTGCGAGGACTGTGCTCCTAATAAAGAGCTTCAACATATATTGAATAAATACATGTTGAAATATAAATACAATTAAATTAAAGTGGGTGTAACTGGGGAGATCCTCAGTGCTTTGGACTGAACTCCACTCCTCTACACCTCTTCCCCTCCATTTATACATTCCACCTGTCAGTGACTTCACAAACACCATTGTGTGATCCCCATTTCTACCCCTCGGAGTTTATTTTGTGCATTCCACTTGATTGTACAATATCCACAACAGCAATCTATCAATGTCTATATCATCACTGCATTACCACTCTGCATCATCACTAGCCATTGCCTGTCCTATTATTTTGAAGGACAGCACTTCTCTGGACATCTTTAACATGCTAAATATTAGTGATCTATTAAAATGCTCAGACTAGATTTATCTGGTGGAAGGTTCAGAGTAGGATTACAATTTGTATGTGGCAGCTAAGTCTCCCTACCTACATTTTGGAATGAGGAGTGGTCAGAGCCACAACTAGACCATCTAGCAACGAAGTGCCTTAGAGCTTAATGTGGACATCATATAAAATCCACCTATAGAACCTATATATAAAGGATATATGAAGGATTATTAAAGAGAGAGAGAGAGAGAGAGAGACAGACACACACACCCCTTCCCACACACCATTTAATAGTCCTTAGCCTCATGTTTGGGATGATAATAGATTTCAGTCCACTTCAGAAGATTGAAAAGAAAAAAAAATAGGTTTCTGTTCAACAGAAAGGTGCCATTCTCAAACAGATTTTAAAGGCAATAGTTGCATTTGGAAATAAATCCCAAGCCAAAAATCCCCAACCAAATATAAATATTAGCCAACATGCAAATAACAGGCCTGATGTTTAGTGACCATATTTAGTGTGCAAACAGTTCTATTCTGAGTACCAAAAATAGATTTTCCTCACCTTCCCATGTGAAGATCCTATGAGCAGGCAAAAGCATGTTGTGGCACTGACAGCTGATCAGAGATTTCAGCATTAAGTAGCACAGGAGCAAAATGTTGATATACATAATGTAATTTTTGTATATAATTTTAACATATATAATACATATCTATGATACATACATACATACATATGTTAATATAGGTAGGCATGTAAGTAATATTACATGCACACACAAAAATAAATGTGGACATTATCTGTCAGAAAACAAGGGCAATACGGACTGCGAACTGGACTGCTCAAAGTTCCAATCTGAACACATTCTTTTAATCTCAAAAGAACTGAGAGGTTTATGAAAAAGAACAGTAAAGAAAACCTAAATTAATTTCTTTCAAAGCTCAGAAATAAAAATATCAGCTCAGGTTAGATTTGAGCCAGTTATTTGGGGTTTTTTTGTTTGTTTTAAACCAGTCTGTCTATCTGTAATATTCATACCACTGTTACTACTTCTGCTTTACCAACTGAGAAATGAACTAAAAGTCAAGAGAAATGAATTTAAAAGATGATAGATTAAAATTATTCTATTTGGTGTTGAATGTTTTATGTTTGTTAAATAAAGCAGGAATACTAGGAACTGATCCTGAAAACGCTTATGCACATGCTTAACTTTACACATCTGAATAGTCTCACTGACGTCAGGCTACTGAGGTGCATAAAAAGTTAAGCATGTGCATAAGTGTTCACAGGATTAATGACTGAATGAATACATCATACAAACTATCAACATCCTCCAGTGGCGAGGTCTTAATATCATCAAATAAGTATAAGATTCATATATCTTCTCTGTATTATCATAGGAAACTATCAAAATGTAATACTTCTAATTTAGAAAGCATAAGCAGCACTCTTCTTTTTTGTTTCCTACTGTAAAGACGCTCTTCACAGTTTAATACGTATATTCAGCTAGCTTGGCACTGTCCATCTATCCTGTCTGTCTATCCACTATCTACCATATCCTTTTAAAGCTCCTGCAACCAAAATAAACATGTTCTATTTCATAAGCAGAGACCAGTTGGAAGGAAACATGTACTAGTTTTTCCAAATATAACTAAATAAAAGTAACTATATTAGTGGTGGGAAAATATTTATAATTCTTCCTAGGTTGAAGGGCAGGTTTTGTTTGTTTTGTTTTTTAAACTAGCGTCTGATTTGAGTAGGAAAAAAAGCAGGTAACTTTCAATATAGGAATGACAGCAATTGCACAATGCCAAAGGCTTCTTGAGGTCTCATGATGATTTTTGGAGGTCAAACGGTTTCACTAACAATAGACATGGTCGACATTTTTCCATCAAAGGAAAACAATTAAAAAATAAAACATGGAGAAAAGGCCTTTTTTCCCCCAAAAAATGTTTCACAAGTCTCATTTCATTGGAGGCTGTTCAGTTTTTCAATGAACAAGAAAAACTGTTTCCTTCTTTTTTTTTTAATTTTGAGGACAATATTACCATTCTCCTACCAGCTCTAATTAATAGAGAGACTTTTCTTTTTATACCACTTGACATTTAATAAGTCTATTTTTAAACATTTCCAAAGGAATTGCAATTGTTATGCTATGAAGGTATATAATACACATTAGCTTTACTATTATTATTATTATTATAAATGATATTCTCTGCATTTCCACCACACTATTCTGAAAACCTCAGCCCTTTGCTGATACCACAAGGGTTACAAGCCGATGTACATGAAATGAAGGAACATTTATAATAAAAATCAAGCATCAGAAACACTGGCATATCTGGGTAGTGGATACCGGTATTAAATGAGTGTTCTTGGACTTGTTCATAATGTAGCTTTATTTAGCTTTATTATAGGCCCGATCTAAAGTCCACTGAGATCAGTGTGCTCTGAATTAGGCCTTATACAAAACACAAATGTAGCAAACTCCGCAGGCATAGAGCTCTCTAGTCAGCACTCAGACAAAAGACACATTGGTAGAATTTTCTATTCCTGTTTTTCTTTGTCAAATCTATTGATATAGTACCATTCATATTTTAAAAACAAATCAAATACACCTTTCTGTATTTTTTTTAAACTGTGAAACCCGAAGATTGTATTAATGTAGAGAGTGTCGGGGTTTGTTTGGTTTGGTTTTTCCTTTGTCTGTTGATCATGCAAGTAGCTTCACTGACTTAACTGGTTCAGGATCTAAAAACATGAGCCTCTACCACATGAGCTACAGGAGTAACTCCATTAACTGGCAGCTTTAGTAGTCTCTTATCCATTTATCAGGGTCAGCCACCAGAAGGTGGCAAAATCCAATACTTGCCTGGTATGGGTGACACTCACATTGCCACTGTTCATGGTGTTTTATGTAGAGAGAAATTCAGTCTCAATGGCTTTCAGCATACCCATGTTTTAAGAACACTAACACCAGGCTAAAGATTTTAAAAATAAGGAATTAGCAAGTCACTGTGGACACAGAGGCAGCACTAAAACTCCACAGTGAAGGGAATGTGTGTACTTGCATGGGCGCCCTCACTTACGCCAGCTTTTACAGACATGAAAGGAAGAAGAAACTCTGGTTCTGCCAGAAAGGAAGTTCAATTTTTAAGACTGACCACAGGGTACGCAGGATGTCCTTTCATAGAAAGGAAAAATCTATTGTTGCAATGGCTTCAGAGCGATTTACCTTTTATTCTTTCACCTAATCCAGTGACATAGGTCTGAAAATATACAAACCCAATGTAATGGATACCTGCAGGTGATATCAAGGGTGTCCTCTGCCTCACTGCATAAGCACATCATAAGTTATGCATGCTCGCCACAAAGTTAACATTTGCCATACACACCAGCACCGTAAAATACCTTTTGTTCTGTTCAAAATTTACTGTGCACACTCCAATTATGATTTTCAGTCTCCTAACAGCCAAATCCAAATTTATTTTCACCTAAACACTCAAAGGTGCTTCTTAGTGAGGGGTATTTCTCTGCCAATTTTGCATTTTGGTGCAAAACATGTTACATGATTATATATATATATATATACTATCGATATTGAAAACAGTTTTACACTCTCCTCATATTCAGTGGCATACGTGTTTTTGCTGTATTTGATTTTTTAAAAGTCACCAGCACTCTTAGTGTCCTGCAGCTTTTAATTTCCAGTTCTACATAATCTGCAGAATATAGTGTACTCTGTAGAGCAAATATCAGAAGGCAGGATTTAGTGGGAGGGACACATAATCAGAATATAGGAAATGTCCTAAGGAGAGTTACTACTGTGATCAGGGCCGCCTCCAGGCACCAGCCCACCAAGCTTGTGCTTGGGGCGGCACCTGGAGGGGGGCGGCGCGGTGCTCCGGCTCTGGCCGCCGGGGAGAGCGGAGCCCCGGCCGGGGCTTGCCACCCTCCCCCCGGCGCTCTGGCCGCCGGGGAGAGCGGAGCCCCGGCCGGGGCTTGCTGCCCTCCCCCCGGGGCTCCGGCCGCCCTCCCCTGCCGCACTGAGGCGGCAAAAAAGCCAGAGCCGGCCCTGACTGTGATGCAGCCAATTACTAGGGAACAAAATGGCCTCACAGTTACTGCAGTAAAATTGTAAGACCAGAAAGTCCACTGGAAATTACTGTTGCAAGCAGGGCCGGATTTATGGGCAGGCAACCAGGCGACTACCTGAGGCACCTGGCTTGGGGGACTGTTTTTGTTGTTAGTGAAGTAACATGTTTCAGGTATTCCATATATTGATTCATTTTTCACTAACCTCCTAGAATGTTCTGGGCCTTTGTAGAATCTCATGGAACCTTCCAGACTTTCTGAGAACTACATTTTCCTTCAACGTCCTAGACTGTTGTAAGCCATGGTGTTGCGGATATATAAGGGACAGGGCATCACCAGTCAGTCAGTGAGATACAAGAACAAACTGAAGTGAAATGAGAGCCCAACTGCGATATTGTGAACTTGTTTTATTGTGTATTTGTGAAAGTATACTTGGGTTTTAAGACTTGAAGAGTCTTGAAGAATATAAGTAGTGAATACAGGGCATATTTAATGAGACACCGGAGATATCTATCGAACCCCTATCTACACAACAATATAAAAGAAATGCTGTTCCTTCTTTTGCCAATGTTGGATATCTTTCTAAGACTGAAGAACATAGACTCTCTAATACTGTCTGTTTTTCCCCATAGAAAAGAAAAGATGCCCCCCAAAAAGCCTTCAGGAGCTCAGTATAGAAAGTGAAAAGCTCAATTGCTATCTAGTTTGCAGCCAGGGGAAAATTGGATGAGAAAATATCTGAAACACAGACCAGGCTTGGGCAGTAGCGATTGTCCCAGTGCAGAAGAAATTGAGGAGTAAAGCGGAAATGATGGAAATCCTATTACTAAGGAATTAGCAGATTTGCCTGAAGAGAAGGAATGGAAATGTGAAGGAAGTGATGAAGTATTGTCCATTTTTCCTGGCAGCATAAAGGAGAGTGATAAGGAAGAATATGGCTCACATGAAAAGGAGAGAAATGATAAAGAAGAATCAGCTTTGCATAATGACAGAAACAACAGTGAGAAAAATTGCACAAATTGATGTATCAGATCCTGCTTTATGGCTGGCAATCCTAAACTCTACCAATATTGACTGTACAATTTTGAATGGGCCAGGCAAAATCGAGGATATGACAATTCCAGTAAATTATCAGAAGCGATACTTCTCAAAGTCAATGTGAAAGAGTGCTTGAGAATGGCGAGAAACTGAATCAGCGTTGGTTATTTTATTCAAAATCAAATGACAAAATTGTTCCGTTTTTGTTGCAAAATATTTCACAAGAATGCCAAATCTTGAGAAACAAAGAATGTTACTTGTGCTTTCTGGGTACAATTACTGGCATAACTTAGTTGATGTTCTAAAGCAACATAAAAAGTTACGTATCTACTCCAGATGGATGGAGGTCGAGTCCAGGCTCAATCAGAATAAATGCACAGGCGCAGAAAACCAGCACGTTATTAATGTAGAAACCCAGCACAGGAGGAACATGCTCGAGCGTCTGATCTCAATTATCCTCTTCCTTGCAAAGAATAATTTGGCTTTCCAGGGCTTGTGGGATAAGTCGTTCACTGAATGTAATGGTAATTTCATCGGTTTGGTAGAGCTCCTTGGGAAATGCGATGATGTAATGCGTGAACACCTACATTGAGTAGTTTGTAAAGAGGCTATGGACCATTACAGCAGCAAAACAATTCAAAATGAATTGATTGACCTTATGGCAAGGAAGGTGCTTGATAACATATTTAGCAGCTCAGCAAACCGAAGTACTATGGCATAATAATGGACTGCACTCCTGACATTAGTCACAGTGAAAAGGTGTCATTTACAGTAAGCTTTGTTGCTGACAAGGATGGCACTTTACCTGTTTCTGCTCTGTGAATGATTCTACTGGAAAAGTCCTAACAGAACTGTTTATGAATGTTCTGAATGAAAATAAAATAAAGCTTCAGGACTGCTGCGGCCAAGGCTACGACAACAGCGTGAACATGAAGGGAAGAAACAGTGGTGTCCAGGCAAGGATCCTTGTACTGAATACAAGAGATCTCCTCAGGGCTTGTGGCTGCCATTCCCTCAACCTGGTTGTGTCAGATGCAGCATCCTCTTCTTTAGATTCAATCTCTCTCTTCGGAGATATGCCAAGGATATACACCCTGTTTTCAGCATCAACTATCAGGTGGAAGATCATCATGGACAATGTTACAAATCTGACCACAAAGCCACTAAGTGACACTCGCTGGGAGAGCCACATTGATAGTGTAAGACCAGTGAGGTAGCAAGTGACTAAGACTTATGATGCCAGGATGGACCTGGCGCAGTCGAGTAAAGCCGAAGCCTGAATCCAAAATGAGGCAAAGTCAGGCAAACCAGATCACTGACTTCAAATTTCTGGTCTCAATTGTGGTTTGGCTCAATATCCTGTTCCAAGTAAACACTGTAAGCAAGGCATTACAAACTCAGTCGATGGACATCGTGACTGCACTACTTTTGATGAGAAGCTGCCTTGATTTCATTGTGGCCTACAGAGACAATGAATTTGAAGATGCCATCACTGCTGCCAAAGAAATGGCAGAAAACTTAGGAGTTGTGCTTGTCTTCAAGGACACTCATATTCATCAGAAGAGGAGACAATTTGGTTACGAGGGCAAAGATGAGATGATGGGAAGCTCGGAAGAAAAAAAATCAAGAGGGAGTTTTTTTGCTCACTTGCTGACACTGCTCGAGTGTCCATTGAAGAAAGGTTTGTACAAATGAAGCACCATGAAAAGATCTGGGTTTTTTGTATGATCTTAGTAAGCTGCCAGCAGATAGGAAAACACTCTTGAAAAGTTGTACAGCTCTTCACTGGACGCTGACATGTGGGAAACGTTTGGACGTCAATGATAAAGACCTGTATGTCGAATTGGACAACACCCATCACATCCATCACAGCAACATGGGAAGTACTTTCAATCCCAAGTTTTGCAATTCATTCATGATGTAGAGCGGAAGGACACTTTTCCTAAAGTATGGATAGCTTTGAGGAGTTTGCTCACAATGCTGGTCACAGTCATGATTTTTGAAGGTCAGTGATGAGAGACTGACATCACTTGCTATTTTATTGCTTGAAAATGCCATTGGCCAGTCTTTGGTTCTCTATGATGCTGTGCTTCAGTTTGCAAGGGTAAAGGTGAGAAAAGTGACCTTTTGAACTAAAGGACTAGGGTTCACATTCTAAGGATGTCACCGACTAGAACACTATTTAATACTGGTGGACAGTTCAATTTCTTGATGTTAGTACATTTCAATTATTCTTAAAGTTTAAAAGTTTCTATAAGCTTAGAGGAAACACATTTTTTTATTTGCTTATATATGGCATGAATAAAAACAGATTTATAGTTCCGAGTGTGCAAAGTTATCACCTTATCATAACAGGGATAAATCATGCATGTAAATCATGCATCAAAGTTGTGAAATGGGTTACAAATGCAAAAAAGAATAATGCATTCAAATATTAACAAGTGGAGGGGAGGGTGCCGAAGACCTTCCTCGCCTAGCGTGCCATTTGGTCTACGGATGGTCCTGGTTGCAAGCAATACAATGAAGTTTATGAAAAGGTGCACATGCGTATGGGTGGGGGAAGTGTTATCCCAATCACAAACAGAACTTGCATTTGGATTTATTTGTGTATATGTTTGGCAACCCACAGAAGAGGTTTTATTTCCACTTTTGAAAAAGTGTTTTGGTTGCTTTCAGAAAAAATTCCCAGTGCCATGTCAGTCAACACTGTGAATAGAAATACTGTGCAACACCTAATGCAGGTCAAGTTTTAGGCCTAGTAATCTTGACAGTGGCCCTTTAATGGCTCATTTTTGTTACCACAGTTTTATTTCCACCGTAGACTGTACTATATAAATTCACTTTTGTGTTTGAAAACATACACTTTAGACTCTTTTAGCTTCCTTATTTCAACAAGGAACCTTTGATTATGGAAAGGCTTTTGTCAATAAGGGCAAAGTAATGATTAAGTAGACCATACTCTCAAACATAAAGGTCAGTCTAGACATTCTGTGTGGTGGAAAGCACAGGGTGTCTGCCATTTTATTTCCTGTCAATTGTACGGGGGATGATTTGTCTCTGTAAATAGCCTGGAATAATTTTGAAACAACTTTTCCTCATCTTTCTGGAAAATCTTGTTTAGGGGGAAAACTAATGGGTTAACTGAGACTGTGTATTCAAAATAATATATAAATTAATATTTAAAAAAAATATTTAGAACTTTTTATATTAGCTAAAAATGTTTTTTTCTGTTTTCAAACTCTGAACCAAATATGTAATTAAAACAAGATGTCCTGCCAGGGAAGATATATTTTGAAAATGGTTTTGGCTTGTTGTACAGCTGTGGTTATCCATCAAAGATACTTGCTTGCCTTCTAAAGAAAAAAAAAGCAAGAAAATATTTGAAAATGCAAAAATTTGAAGGAATCTAAAAGTAAAGTGTTATAGTTAATAAAGAATCACACTGTTTTTTCCCCCAAACCACAACTGTGTGATGATAAATGCAGCAACCTGCAGTCCCTTCGTCTGTATTTCAAACATACAGTCTTTTTGTATCTCTGATGGAATGGGGTGGCATAGGATGCTACCTGCTTAAGGGGGGAAATGTTCAATAAGAACAACAAATGATATGTACTTCCTTCCCCGGTATTTCAAAAGACAGGTTTTCAGGGAATGGAAAAGAAGAAAGGTGCTGCCCAATTACATACTGGTAGAAAGTATTTTATTGTTCTTATGTAACTTTTTTTCTCTCAAATAGGCAACATCCAATCTATCACATGCCAAAGGACTGCACATCTGAATGCTGTGTAATGCAAGGGATACCCGATTGTTCAACACAAACAGAGTGAAATACTGGCCCCCTTGAAGTCAATGGCAAAACACACACTAACATCTTAAGAATCAGGATTTCATCCTCTATATTTTTATATTTGTATCCATCATCTAAAATGGTTTTGAAGAAAAACTTAAGTTTTTACAATGCAGTATATGCTAATCCATTAACTTTTGAATGGTGATGCATAGCAACATGCTTCATGTATTCCAAGGCCAGAAGGGACCATTGTGATCATCTTTTCTGACCTCTGGCCTGCGTTGTACAGGAGAACTTCCCCAAAATAATTCCTAGATCACATCTTTTAGAAAACACCCAAACTTGATTTAAAAATTGTCAGTGATGGAGAATCCACAACAACCCATATTAAATTGTTCCAGTGGTTAATTATCCTTATTACAAGGCAAATTGTATGCCTTATTTCCAATCTGAATTTGTCTAGCTTCAACTTCCAGCCATTGGATTGTGTTATACATTCATTCTGCTAGATGAAGAGCCCATTATCAAATATTTGTTCCCCATACTTATAGACTGTAATCAAATCACACCGTAACCTTCTCTTTGTTAAACTAAATAGATTGAGCTCTTTGAGTCTATTGCTATAAAGAATGCTTTCTAATCCTTTAATCATTCTCATGGCTCTTCTCTGACCCCTCTCCAATTTATCAACTCCCTTCTTAAAATGTGGACACCAGACCTGTTCACAGTATTCCAGCTGTTGTGGCACCAGTGCCAGGTAAAATACCCTCTCTACTCCTACTCAAGATTCCCCTGTTTATGCATCCCAGATCCTCATCTGCTCTTTTGGCCACAGCACCCCATTCGGAGCTCATGTTCACCCATCCACCCAGACCCCAAATCATTTTCAGTCACTTCTTCCTAAAATATAGTATCTCATGCTGTAAGTATGGCCTAATTCTTTGTTCCTAGACATTTGCATTTATATTTAGCTATATTAAAATGCATACTATTTGCTTGTGCCATGACCTATCCTCATTATTACTGACCACTGCCCCAATTTTTGTGTCATGTGTAAACTTTATCAGTGATGATTATGTTTTCTTCCAGGTCATTGATAAAAATATTAAATAGAGTAGGGTCGAGAACCAATCCCTGTGGGACCCCACTGGAAACACACTCGATGGCAATTCACCATTTCCAGTTATATCTGGAGACCTCTCAGTTAGCCAATTTTTAATCTAATTAATATGTGCCACGTTAATTTTATATCTTTCCAATTTTTTAATCAAAATGTCAGAAGTTTAAGTATTTTACATCAACACTATTACCTTTATCAACCAAACTTGTGATCACATCAAAAAGATATCAAGTTATTTTGGATCAATTCTGCGTAAACCCTTGTTGATTTCCTTTAATTCTTTATTAATCTACTCCTGTATTAGCTGCACCATTATCTTACCTGGGATTGATGTCAGACTGACAAACTTATTGTTACCTGGGCCATCCACCTTATCAGTTTTCAAAACTGACACAACTTTCTACGAGAGCATATAATCTGTTTTTCCCCAAATTTAGAACAGATATATTTATTGAACACTTCTGTCTTTTCTGCATTATTATTGATAATTCTACCATTTTCATCTTGTAATGGATCAATACCATTGTCAGGATTCTTTTTGTTCCTAATAAATCTAAAAAACGTATTGCCTTATGCTTCTTGGCTTCCCTTATCAATTTGCTATAATTGCTAACTTCTAATTTATATTCATTACTGTCAATTCCCACTTTGTTATATATATATAATAGTTACTTTCACTTCTCGTCTAAACCAGGTGGGTTTTTACCAGTGTGGCCTTCTTCCTCTATTGCGGGATTGCTCAGTTTGGGGCATCTAGTAAGATGTTCTTAAAAGATTGCCAGTTATTCAATTTTTTCTGATTAAATCCTTCCTCCCAGTTTATCTGGCTCATGATTGTTTTCAGCTTTGTGAAACTGGCCCTATTAAAATACTAAGTATATATATTACTGGTCTGGACTTAATTCTGCTAGCACATTATAAATGTGATCAAGTCATGATCACTTGTACCCAAGCTACCAGTAATTTTTAGTTCTGTGATCAGTTCCTCTTTATCTGTTAGGACAAGGTCTAATAAAGAATTCCTCCATGTTGGCTGCAGCACTTTTTGAGTTAGGAAATTGTCATCTATTATATCTAGAAAGTTCAAGGAAGTTTTAGTACTGGCAGCATGAGACCTCCAGCATATGTCACTCAAATTGAAGCCCACCATGATCATTCCGCTTTTTGTCCTATACATTATAGATAGGTATGTAAGGAAGTCGTCACTCTGCTCTCTAATGTGATTTGCTGGTCTGTAGCAGATGCCAACTAGTACCCCATCTTGTGCTTTATATGTTAGGAGATTAATCCCTAAGCATTCAAGATCATTTTCTCCTGAGTGATCAGTGACTTGGAAACAGATAATGCCATTTTTGAAAGGGTGTCTCTACACCTGCCCTTTTGCCCACTCAATCCTAAATAAATTATTCAGAAGATGTAATTAAACTTTTAACTATATAAATGTAAATTCATATTCAGAAAGAATCCAAAATGCAGGAGCAAGTTAACAAAAATGGTGAATAAACTCAACTCGAAAGAAAAGCTGTTCACTGCAAAGTATCTTGCAACTAATATATATGACAAAGACCTTCTAGTTGTCCATCATATATAGCAGTTAAACATACTAGAAATTTCACAAGCTATAGCAAAATCAATAAATAATGAAAAAGGACAAAACTAAAATCCGTTGTAAATCAGCTGAGTTAGGTATTTTAATATCCTGTCACTGCTTTCTGTTATATACATTTTCTGATGCCTAATAAGTTTGCCAGTTGTCACTACCACTGGTATGCCATTTCTTGAAACATAAATTTCTCAGCCTGTGTAAATCAAACATTTTAGTCTAAGCACTTACATACTCACAAAAAAGTTATTACAATCAGAATCGTAAACTCTAGTGGTGCTTAAGGTCAGACTCATGAAATTTTGTGCTTCATGGAAGTAATGGAAATCACTAAGGCTTTGCATTGCTTTCGACTTGCTCTTCCAGACTGGAAAATCTGCTGTACCACCTTGCTCAAGCTACTAAAAATTGAAAGAACGTGGGTTCAAATTCTGCTCGAGAAACCCAAGGAACTCAGGGCAGACTTTGGATCTGTGGGATTTAAAATTATTGTAATATACTTGTATTAGCAGGCAAACAATTCCTACCAAGGTAGACCCCAGTCCTGCAAGGACCTGCGTGCCCTCAACTCCCATTAATTTCAGAAGAATGTGTTAACATTTTGTTTTAAAACCCCTATTTTTATTTTAATGGGAATGGAAGATCTAGGACTTTAATGTACCTGTTACACAACTAACAGATATATGTTGGATCATATTCAGCCTTGCAGTAAGATCCATTTAATGAAATGGAGTTTCTGTCCATTTACAAAAAGAATGGTTTTGTCCCAATGTCTCCACATTTTACTTAAGGTAGTTACCTTTTTTACTCATCAAATCCAGTTTCAAAGACACACTTTAGGAACTAAGGAAGAAATAAATTATGAGAAATTAGACAATTCAGAATGTAGAATGTTTCATGGGTTGTCCATAAAAGAAATCATCACTGACATGTGCTATGAGCTTTGCTCCTTTCTTCTAAAATCAGAGCTTCCTAAATTGCTCTAGGATGATACATTTGTTTATAAATTTAGACAACTGACAGTGTGCTCTCTTCTTCACAAGTCACTGTTTTTCTCAATGTAGGTATTTTAATACTTAAAGTCTAATTCTGACAGAGTCTAAACTTGTTGCAATACTTTGCATGTGTGAAAACAAAACTGGTAAGTTAGGAAGGAATAAAGGGCCCCAGCCACCACAGTCTTTACTGGATTGGAGGGTGGAGGACAGTATTCCTGGAGGGTCATCACAGTACCCACAAGCCAATTGGCAGCCTTCCCTTGTAAGCATGCTGCCCATAAAAGGTGGTGCCAGGAAGATGTGCATTCCTTTCTGCCCAAACATCACTCCCTGCCCCCAACAAGGTGAATATTTCATCCTTCCTTCTATTTCTTTCAAGCTATTACGTCTAAGAGAGGGGTGGAAAGGTGTTAACTCTCTTATTGCTCTGTTTGTATGTAGCTGTGTTGTGTCAAAAAATTCTAAATCATCTTTTTTCCTCCTAAGCCCTCTCCCTTTCACAATGGTGCACATAGGTGTTTGGAGAGAGTGATGGTTGGGTGACCTTTTGAATTAAACTCCACATTTCAGATTTATGGCATTTTGACAGATTGCAGATGTTTAAATCAAACCAAGCAGTGCATGTTGGTTCAATTATGCCCTCTTTGCACCTCATCCAAACTGTAAAGGTATTGCATGATGTGTAAGTGCAGAATCTGGCTAAGAAAAGAAAAGAAAAAAGAAAAGAAACTGCTGCCAAACAAGAGAAAGATGTCACCTGCAACAGCAAATGGTCTTCTGGGATTTCCTCCTCTGTGTGGAATTAATTACAGACCCTCCTGCCAAGAATAATTCTGGAACTTATAACCACAGTGTTGAGAGTCAGAACAGCACTTGACTAAGTACAGGTAAACAAACAACTTAACTTACCTAGGTATGAGATGGATTCTCCATCACTTGCAGTCTTTAAGTCAAGATTCATTATCTGTCTAAAATATATACTATAGCTCAGTGGTTCTCAAAGCCGATCCGCTGCTTGTTCAGGGAAAGCCCTTGGTGGGCCGGGTCGGTTTGTTTACCTGCCACTTCTGCAGGTTCGGCCGATTGCGGCTCCCACTGGCCACGGTTTGCCGTCCCAGGCCAATGGGGGCATCAGGAAGCGGCGCGGACCAGCTTTGAGAGCCACTGCTAATAGCTCAAACTGAAGTTATGGATTTGATGCAGAAATTACTGGGGGAGGTCCTTTGGCCTGCATTATGCAGGTCAGACTAGATAATCAGGCTGGTCCCCTCAGGCTTTAAAAATTATGAATCCTGAATCTATGAACTGTGCAGAGGTGCACAAACTTGGAGGCCCATATAAAGTGTTTTGGGAGTCAATTGGAAATCTGGTATTAGTTTACCAAACAGTAAAAAAAATCTTCAGTCCCTCTGATGTCAAGCCTAGCTGAAGAAATCAAGTGACTGACTAACTGCAGACAAGTTTGAAATTGGTGGCAGATCATAAAACGTCTGTATTTGGGGCCTGAGGGAAGAAACTGCCTGTGAAGTTCAAGGGCTTGAATTAATTAAAAATTCCCTGATTCCTGATGCTGAAAGTCAGAATTCCAATGATGACCTTATCAGAGCAGAGAACGTTTCTTGGGCTGTCATCCCTGCAGGGTCATTTCATCACAATCTTGAGTCACATAGCAACTATGAAAATGACAGAGTTAAGATTCCAGAAGTAGATTTTATTTTGTATGAAAAGTGAAAAGAGTGTCAAATATAAAGAATACTGAAAACTCTATTTTTATCGAAAATGTCAGGAATAAAATGCAAGCTCAAAGATGAGCTGCAATGCCTCTGAGTTGGCAAAATGTTATTATGCCATTAGACCGAGAATGTTGTTCCCAGGGAGTAGGGGAGGAAACTTACAGAAATAAGATAAAATTAGAAAATACAAAACTTGCACTCAAATTAGATGTTGGCTCTGCCCGAAGTTTGAGGATTGTTTGTCTTTTTTCTCAAACAGCTTTTTATAGGAGTGCATTCTAACTTAAGTCAATAGACAATCCAGTAGGTTCTATGGTCTAACACTAAAATGTTGATTTATTTTGCTGGCTGTAGCATTTTAAGAAGCTCTTATTCTAATCTATTTAAATATTCTAAATTGATTCTATTTAAATTATTCTCTTTAACAGTTAGTTTTCAAATTGGTTTGGAATATTAACTGTTGTCAGGCATTTTACAGTGAGAATGAAGTATGCAAAACAACTATTTACACCTGTTCTCAACATCACTTCACGTGAGGATATCCAGATTTGGAAATACTAGAAAGGCACATCTTTATTTTCATTCTCTCACTGAGCCTGATTTTCAGAAGATGGCCTCTTTTCATTCATTTTTGTTTTGGGGAACTCCTGCAGACACATTCATCAGTTATTAACATCTGCACACACAGCTGACAAATTCTAACAGTTTCAAGACATGAGATGTGTTTTGCACGTGTACATTCTCTTACCTGCACTGTGTAGCATAGAGTTCTGCTACATGGTCTTGGAATAAAAGATTGTGAAGGAGGAAGGAGAAGGGATATAGTGTGTGGCAGGTCACAGATGGGGAAGGAGACATAGGGGGTGCAGAGATTATGGGACAGTGCACTGAATGGACCAGTGAAAGAAAGACATTTATATATGTTCAGAGTGTAATGCTTAAAAATTTCTACAGATGAAACTAAATGCTTAAACTTTCTCAGTATAAAGGCCTTCCCTTTCCCACCCTCCCACCAAAACACTTCACTCTTTCACCATGCCATAAAATCTGCAATACGGGAGCCTTGCTTTAACAAGTTTCAGAGTAGCAGCTGTGTTAGTCTGTATCCGCAAAAAGAAGAACAGGAGTACTTGTGGCACCTTAGAGACTAACAAATTTATTAGAGCATAAGCTTTCGTGGACTACAGCCCACTTCTTCGGATGCATATAGAATGGAACATATATTGAGGAGATATATATACACACATACAGAGAGCATATATATATATATATATATATGTGTGTGTATATATATCTCCTCAATATATGTTCCATTCTATATGCATCCGAAGAAGTGGGCTGTAGTCCACGAAAGCTTATGCTCTAATAAATTTGTTAGTCTCTAAGGTGCCACAAGTACTCCTGTTCTTCTTTTTGCTTTAACAAGCTACTGATGATGGGATAACCCTGAATAGAAAATGGGATTTTATGATTGCTTCACAATTTGTTATTTTGACTTTTGCAAATTCTAGAGAGCAATATTAAGGATGGGTGGAACACGGTAAGTCAGAAGAGTTCATAGTGAGAAGACAGAGATTATGTGGCAATAGGGAACATTTCTAGGCATTCTTACTTATGGGTGTTTAAAAGTGCCGAATTTCTGTGAAGAGTTTAATGTTTGAGGGGATTAGCTGGATTCCACTGAAACATACTTTCAACCTTGAAAAATAAGTAAACAGTTTGTCTGCAAAATTTATACATTACAGATATGCATCTCCAAAGAATTGTAAGAAAAATATGCAAGAATTATTTTAAAGTTTCCACAGATGGATGAAGTGGGAGGAAGAGATTCCCTGATTCCTCCTACACTTTTATAAAATCCCTTAGCTACAAGAACGTACAGCTATAAGAGGTATTAAAAGTTCATCATCCCTGTGTCAGACCTGCATTAAAACTATTTCTAAAAGTAGTGGGGTTTAGCCACATAAAGCTATGGACTCTGAATTAAATTTATATTCATTTCAGTCTGAAGCATTTAAGCCCTGATTCAGCAAGGTACCTAAGCACATGCTTAACTTTAAGAACACACAAATAGTCCCACTAACAAATGTAAGTTTGTTCCTGCTGAAGTTGGGGCAGTGGAGAATAACGTTTTTTCTGTGGGAAAATATACCAGTAAAAATGTCTGAGCTACAAATGCAGAATGAGTTTCAGAGTAATCACAAGAGATAGTAGGCAGCTCCCCTTAAAAATCAAGATTACAGAGAGCAGATTTAAAGGCTTCAATGTTAATGTTCTAAATTTACCTGAAAATTCTGAAACTGATTCTTTCAGTAAAAGTATCTTCTTTTTTGGAGCTTATGCTACAGCAAAAGTTCAACTCTCTTCAAATCCTTCATTATTTTCCAGAATACCATTTTTATAATTGTCTCATTATTGTGATTTTTAATACCATAGTACCCAAAAGCCTCATTCGGGTTCTAGACCCCACAGTAGAAACATCTAATACAGGGATCAACAACCTTTGGCACACAGCCAGGCAGGGAAAGCCACTGGTGGGCCGGGATGGTTTGTTTACCTGCAGCATCCGCAGG
Source organism: Trachemys scripta elegans (assembly GCF_013100865.1). Classification (NCBI taxonomy): domain Eukaryota; kingdom Metazoa; phylum Chordata; order Testudines; family Emydidae; genus Trachemys; species Trachemys scripta. The sequence continues at coordinate 117,566,936 of NC_048300.1, forward strand.
TTCAGCTGATCGCAGCTCCGACTAGCCGTGGTTTGCTGCTCCAGGCCAATGAGGACTGCGGGAAGTGGCGCAGGCCGAGGGATGTGCTGGCCACTGCTTCCCACAGCCCTCATTGGCCTGGAACGGCGAACCGCGGCCAATGGGAGCTGCGATCAGCCGAACCTGCAGATGCTGGAGGTAAACAAACTGGCCCGGCCCGCCAGCAGCTTTCCCTGACATGCCGCATGCCAAAGGTTGCTGATCCCTGATCTAGTGAATGACTGCCCCAGCCCTGAGGAGTTTATAATCGAAGCTGCAACAAGTGGACATAAACAAAAAAGAGGGAGTGCAGGAGGGAGGATCAGAGTAACAATGACAAGAACATATGGTTACAAAATTAGTAGGCTGAGTTTAAGTTATAAACCAACAAACAATAGTAATGATACTAATAATTCTTACTGGTCACATACCTAGCCATTGGCAGTTTACCATAGGCAACATAATAGAATGGATCTTAATGACGGATCTGAAGGACAACAGAGGAGATTAGATTAATTTGGGGAGAGCATTGTATATACATGGGTCAGTAGAAAGTGTGCAGGTGCTTGCTCAAGCAGTGGGGATTGCTCAAGCAGTGGACAGACAATGAGAATGGTACTGTTGGGTGAGCAAAAGACAATGTCAGAGGTTATAAGCCTTGTTCAACTCTTCAATATTTCAGCTTATTTACTTTTGTCTTGGTTTTTGAGTTATGTAGGCAATTTAAAATCATGAACATACTTGAAGCTCACAGAGCAAGTATTGGGGAAAATTCATCTTCTCCGGCATTTGCTAAAGCAGTGCAATTGCAGCATAAATAAAGAACTAATGAATTTCAGAGTTGAGTTTATATCTCTTGAAATTACATCTGTAGTATCATTTCTCACAAAGCTATGCCTTGTGACTAATCAGAAAAAAAAAAAAACCTTTCTAATACAATGGCACCATATGTTTCTAATAGATTAATTAAGTTGTAAAAAGGGGGGACTTGACAGATGATGATTTGAACAGTTCTGTGGAATAATTATTTAAAATTCTTCAGTTTCAGAGGACTGTTTTAAAGCTTGGCTGCTCTTGACATATCTTAATGGTGGACATTGCATGCCAGCATAACTCTCTAAAAGGTTAGAATGTGTTGTCTGTTTACTGAATTCTCCAGCTGTTTAATACATCTACTCTTAAATAATTCAGGGTGCCCTTTTTTTTTTTTTTTTTGAGGACTTACCCAACAAATCTGTTTCTTTTTAAAATCAGTTTTATATTCCAAAAGCTTCTTATTAAAATCAGTCATATTATTTGTGATGTAACTGAGAAAATATACATACAGCTATAATTTGTTTCTTTTTCACACTAAATAGAAAAATGGCAAAATAAGAAGGAAAGATATTTGATTTTTAACTTCTGAAAGTGTTTTACAAATAACAGGGGAAATTATCGAAGAGCAGTTTATGATCTTCTTTTTAAAAAAAAAAAAAAAAAAAAAAGAACCCACCACAAGTTTAAATCTATTTGGTAATTTGCTTAATATGTGTTTATACTCTTACTATAAACTATGCTGCATTGTGCATAGTTTATAGTAAGAGTATAAACACCTAATAAGCAAATTATACTAAATAAATTTAAACTTGTGGTGGTTTTTTTTGTTTGAAAAGAAGATTATAAACTGCTCTTTGATAATTTCCCCGTGTGTGTGTATATATATAGGGTATAGTGTGTATATATAGGGTAGAGGTGTATAGTGATTGTGTATGTATGTGTGTGGGTGCGTGTATACATACACAATCACATATACATACACACACACACAAATACATACACAATCACTATACACCTCTACCCTGATATAACGTGACCCAATATAACACCAATTTGAATATAATGCGGTAAAACAATGCTCCGGGGGGGCGGGGCTGCACGCTCTGGCAGATCAAAGCAAGTTCGATATAACGCGGTTTCACCTATAACGCGGTAAGATTTTTTGGCTCCCGAGGACAGCATTATATTGGGGTAGAGGTGTATAATGAAAATCATGAAACATAGTATAGTAAGACTATAAATACATAATAGACAAATCATATTAAATAGATTTAAACTTGTGGTGCATTTTTTGTTTGAAAAGATCATCATAAACTGCCCTTACTATCTTATTATTACATAAATATAAATATGTTACTATTTTATTTGTTCAACAAGATTTCCAGTTCCTAAGTTATCATGTTCATGAATCAGTGTATCTGTGCTACAGCATATTAAAGTCTTCGGCATTTTTTTCTACAGGAAAACAGAAAGTATCTGAAGAATACATGTTTAAATCACATTTCAAAAGTCTCACAAAATTTAGGAATCTTAAAAGGAATTTAGGGAAAAAATAGAATTATTCCAATGAGACATTTGTTCTCCATTTTGTTGAACACTTCCAATCATATACAATATGCTCAATAGTCCATCATTAAAAACAAGTTATTTCATCATTAATACTAATTGTTTACCATTTTAAGATTAAAAAACATATTACTTCTCTTAACAAAAATCTACAGAATACTGGATGATATATATATTTGATGGGGCCCCAAGTTCTGTCTTGTTATCCATACACCCAGATAACTGGCTTTATCACCATTCTGTGCTCTCTTTACTCATATTACATAAAATCCTATTCAAATGCTTGTATTACAGAATAAGCTATCACAAAGGTGCCATCAACATGGGATTTTAGCCAAAATACTTCCACTAAAGTAACTGGGAATCAAGTATTAAAACCCCATAAACCATTTTGAAAATGTAGAGGAACTGTTTGTGTGTACACAGAAAGCTTTTTTTATTTTATTATTTTTATAGAATAATTTCATATTATGGCAAGTATTAGGGACTAGTCAACTCTGCTAAAGTGGAGTTTGGCTGTTTTAAACATGGCAAAGCATTAGCAATTTAACAGCCAGGATAAATTTTAGAAGAGGCTTTAGACTGTGAGACTCTCTCTCACCACAAACTCACTGAATAGAAGAAAAAACAACAACAAGATTTTGTACTAAACTCTGCTTTATATATGCATTATATATAGTCTCAGAATCTTTATAGGCAGCTTCCTTAACTCTTACTACATATCACTCAAGTTAATATGTGAGGTACTTGAAAAGGTGCAAGACTGTCATTTAAAAAAAATTATTAATTCCAGTGCTTCCTGCATGCTTATTCTCAAATCCATGTTGTTCTTGGGATCCAAATATGTAATTTAGAGTAAACCACAGGCTACAAAGTGAATGTATTCTAACAACTGCAATTGGATACCAACCAAAACAGCCTTAAGCATTTTAGTGCTTATCAATGAGAAGAGCAATATTTTCAGGATCTTGTGGTGCCTACATATGTATATCATACGCATCCATTTGATGAGAAGCCTCAGATACAAGGCCTGAAATTCATTGTGTGACCTGCCTCAAATGCTTTTGGCAGGCCAGCTGTGGAAGATCAGGGGTTATTTCAGTTCTCGAGATGGGCAGACAAGACATTGGTTATAGAACTGCTGCATACACATTTGTGGTAGCAGTTAGAAGGAAAGGCTGCCACAGAAGGGGAGACATGCTCATTTTTCAGGAGTATCAAGTGATCACCACAGCGCTCACAGCCAGCTTGAAGCTTCACATAAATCAGCAACATACAGCACTGGAGTGAACATTAAATATTATACTACCACTGATGGGGCCTCCTTGACTGGGCAGAGAGGGTGACTGAGTGTGCATTTGAGAAATCCTATGGCTATGGGTTTCTAGGTCTCTCTAAACTGGCCCTGAATGGAGTCCAAAAGAGAGAAAGTTCCCACCAATCTTGTATACAAGTGTTTCCCTAAGGAATCAGCCACATATTGCAGCATCTCAGCAACAGTTTAATCCAAGTTTTCTTGCTGAACACAAAATGAAAAGCAAAATATTTCCATCAGTAAGGAGAAATTTACAGTGTGCCTTCCCCCCAAGGAATCCATCTAATGGTGTGCTGTAAGTGAGCCATGAATCACGATTAGAAGTATGTGGATTTCTTTTCTACATTTGTTTTTCAAACTCTAAGTTGAAGTTATTGGTGATGCTGTACTAAGAATGAAATTCAAAAGCTTAGAAGTATAAGAAATTCTACAATAAAAAATTGCTATATAAAACTAAGTGTAACAGTAAGCCATTTTTTACCTATGCATTTGGATTTTTTTGTGCATCCAGCCAAGTAGTGAATACATTTTATTTAATAATTCCTGTTTTGATGAGCAGTACAAAAATAAAAATTCCTGCTGCCTACCCTGGAGCCTTTTGCTGGTCCCATGAAACCCCCCCCCCCCCCCCCACAAATTTCACCAAGTTCTAAGCCTTTGAAAAATCTCAGTTTGCACAAGATCAATAGAGACTTGCTACAGTTTTTCAGAGAATTTAGGTGATGAGTCTATCTGTACTGAGTATTCTCCAATCGCTCACATCTCCTACATGTGACGAATACGCATGCACCACCCACCCAGAGTGACTGAGCATGCGCCACCCATGGGATGCAGAGGCGGAGTATGAGTCCCTACAATTTCTGCTCCCAGCTGCTGAAAACTGCTTGGCACCGGAATTGAGAGCAGGGAGCCTGTTTTGCCAGTGCTCTGAATGTGCTCTCTGGGGTACAGACAGTGTAGAGGAGGATGCCACCTGACTCAAATACAGAGAGAAGAAGAGCTGGACCGGAAAGATGGATGGAAGGTATCTGTGAGGCAGGGACTGGCTGACCAAGGAGACTGGAACAAGGAACTAGGGTTGGGAGGACAAGGAGAGAGACACTGGATGGGCAAAGAGCCAGGGGGGAAAGAATGGGAGCTAAGAGTGAGGGGAAAATGGACTCAAACAGGGAGGTCACGGGGGAGAGTAGGACTGGCCTGACCAGGAACTTTGGACTGGATTAAGAAACTAGAGGTGGGTCAGGAGAGAAAACGACAGGGTTAAGCTGGATGGGACAACAACAAAAAAAACTAGGTCAGATTTGTAGGGGAAATAGGACAAAGAAGGGTCTTTGACCCTCCAGAACCCAGAAAGGAACTCAAAGTTCCTGAATCTCACAGTGCCTTTGCTTAGCTGTGAAACCTCAACCACTTCTAATGCTGCTCCATAGAGAGGATAAATAACCTACTACTGCTATCAATTAGCTCAAATAGCAGAGTTCTGGGCTGTGGATCTAAAAGGTTCAAACCCCGCTGGTGAGCCACAAGATGTCAACATGATTCCAAATGATGAAATTTCTGTTTTTTCAGTTGTTTTTTAAAAGTTAGGAAATTACACACAAAAAGTTACATTAAAAGAAAATTATTAAGGTTGCAAAGTCAAGCACTCAAAAGTTAGGAAATGCCAGAATTAGAGTTGCTTGTGCAACCTTAATTAGCCCACCCCTCTCCTTGTGTGCACCCATTGTGATACAGTCTTAAATTACATGCTCACATACTATTTTTTCCATGGGATCACTGCCTCACTCAGTGCATTAGATGGACCTGCCCCAGTGCTCACTGAATGAGCAGTTATTCAGTATTTTGCTTTCTCCTCACTATTCAAAGTGTGGCCATAGGCCTTATTTACTGCACACTACTCAAACCGTGCTCAGAGGTCAGAATTATTGATTTCCTCATGAATTTTTTATGGTGCTCATCACTACAGAATCTGAGTATTTTACAAATGTTCGTAGGGTTGCCAGGTGTCCGGTTTTCGACTGGAATGCCCGGTCAAAAAGGGATCCTGGCGGCTGTGGTCAGCACTGTCAACCGGGCCGTTAAAAGTCTGGCCAGCGGTGCTGCGGATCTAAGGCAGGCTAGTCCCTACCTGTCCTGGGGCACCGTGCTGCACCCCAGAAGCGGCCAGCAGGTCCAGCTTCTAGGCCAGGGGGCCACGGGGCTCCATATGCTACCCTGCCCCGAGCACCAGCTCCACACTCCCACTGGCCAGGAACCACGGCCAATAGAAGCTGCAGGGACGGTGCCTGTGGGTGAGAGCAGCATTTGGCACCTCCTGGCCCCCCACCTTGGAACTGGACCTGCTGGCTGTTTCCAGTGCCCAGCACAATGCCAGGACAGGCAGGGAGCCTGCCTTAGACCCGCTGTGCCACTGACGGAGAGTCACCCAAGGTAAGCCCATGACCCAACCCCGCGCTGCAATCCCCTGCCCCTTCTGCATCCCAAACCTCTCGATCCCAGCCTGGAGCATCCTCCTGCACCCCAAATCCCTCATTCCCAACCTCACACCAGAGCCCAGAGCTCTCACCCCAAACCCCTGCCCCAGGCCGGAGCCTCCTCCTGCACCCTGAACCCCTCATTTCTGGACCCACCCTAGAACCCACACTCCCAGCCCAGGGCCCAAACTCTCTCCCACACCCAACCCCCTGGGTCAGCCCAGAGCCCCCTCTGAACCCTTCCCCCCCCCCCACAAGCCCAGAGCCCCCTCCTGCACCCCAGGCCTTGGAGTAGGGGTAGGGCAAGGGTGTTTGGTTTTGGACGAGTACAAAGCTGGCAACCCTAAATGTTAGTTGATTTATTTTCGCAACACTTCAGCAGAGAGAGGTGGTATTATTATACCCATAGGTAAATTAGGCACAGAGAAATTAAAGTCAAACGTGTCCACTAATTTTGAGTTTGCAGTTTGAGGTGCCTAAGGCCTGATATGCACACTACATAACACTATATAGCACTTTATATGTACAGAGCAGAGCTCCCACTGACAAGCTGCAGTTAGTGCTCAAAAATTCTGCAGATCAGACCCCAGGAGTCTCAAGTCAGGCACCCAGAAATTAAGGAACACACAATTACTGGATATCTGTGCGAAGCGTGGGTTAAGCAACTTGCCCAGCATCACACAGGAATTCTGTGGCACAGGTAGCGATAGAATCCAGTTCTCCATGGCAGCATTCAACTGCTTTAACCATGAGACCATCTTTTCTCTTCCCACAGTCCCCTGCTTCATTCAATGCACACCTGCCAACTTCTGCAACAAATAAGGTAGGGATTCTAAAGAAAACAGCTTAATTCAATACACAACCCTGCTTCCCAGAATAATTTTTAAGTACTTGCCTTTGCAAGATTAATGTTCTTTTCACAAACCTGTTTCTCTACATTCTGAACATTCTGGGTCAGATTCTTTGCTAGTGTAAATCAGTGTGGCTCCACTGACTTCAGTTGAGCTATTTTACATTTAAGTTGACTGTACAGTACACAAATTAATTGCATCCCATTCATCATATATTGAAAGAGTTATTTATCCAGTGATTTAGATCCTACAGTCCTTATCTACACCTAATTTTTAAGATTGTGATGGGGTGTCCGATGCTTTCAGAAGTCTTAAAAGAGCAACATTCTGATGAGGAAATTACAGAATCCAAACCACCAAAAAGAAAATCAACCTTCTGCTGTTGGCATCTGACTCAGATGGTGAACATGAATGTGTGTCAGTCTGCATTGCTTTGGATCATTATCAAGCAGAAACCATCCTCAGCACAGACACATGTCCACTGGAATGGTGGCTGAAGCATGAAGGGGCATAGAATGTTTAGCATATCTGGCAGGTAAATATCTTGTGATGCCAGCTACAACAGTGCCATGTGAACACTTGTTTTCACTTTCAGGTGACATTGTAAACAAGAAGCGGGCAGCATTATCTCCTGCAAATGTAAACAAGCTTGTTTGTCTGAGCAATTGGCTGAACAAGAAGTAGGACTGAGTGGACTTGCAGGCTCTAAAGTTTTACAATGTTTTATTTTCAAATGGGGGGGTTGTACATAATTCTACATTTGTAAACTTTCATGATAAAGAGATTGCACTACAGAACTTGCATTAGGTGAACTGAAAAATACTAATTCCTTTGTTTTTTTTACAGTGCAAATATTTGTAATCAAAAATAATAATATCAAGTGAGCACTGTACACTTTGTATTCTGTCTTGTAATTGAAGTCAATATATTTGAAAATGTAGAAAACATTCAAAAATATTTAAATAAATGGTATTCTATTATTGTTTAACAGCGTGATTAATCACAATTTATTTTTTTAATCACTTGACAGCCCTAATGAACATACATTCCAGATGCTTTGAAAGGATAAGTTACTCAGTGAAAAACAGTGTAATGTTTGTGTTTAAATAACGTGATGGTGTTTAATAACATACAGTTTGGTATAAAAATATTTCAGCCAGGGTAAATAAATATGTTCTCAACACTAAAACCTAAGAGCAATGGAGACCAAATCCTAATGCAGTAGTAATAGCCCAAAGTACACTTAAAATTAATAGTAATTAGAATATCAATTTTTATTCTGCAGTATTCTAATCCTATAGTTCATTTTAATTATATCTAATTAAATCCATAATTTCTAAATGTAACATGGTCAAATCACAATACTGATACTGCAACCAGCATAAATAAAATCCATCAACAAGCCAAGCGGCCAACACGGATTGCTCATTTCAAAGAACGTTATTCATTTTAGTCCCAAAGTTACCTAAATTCCGCACTTATTTCCTATAGTCTTCACTCTTATCATTGACAATTATTTATATCAGACATAAAGAATCATTAAATTTAAGAGATATTTACACTAAAAGAAATAATCCCACAGTGTATCATGTTTCCCAAATAAATTCCATGTCCCTCATTTTGGGTCATTGTTATGCATTGCTTACCATATTTAAGAGGTATGTCCCCAACAAGAAATTAAATCCCCCAAAAGGCAACCTAAACCAGAAATTAAGTCCTTAGTCTTGCTCAGGAGATATCACCAATGTACTTTGTCACTGCAGATTAAGGGAGAGGAGCACTCTCAATTCCTGGTCTCCTCATGAATAAAACAGCCTCCATTCTCAAAAGTACTCAGAGGCTGGCTATCTCAAGAGCTACAAGTGAAAGGGTGAGGAACTTCATTTAGTGAGATAGGAGACTATGGAGTGAAGTGAAAGGTATAATAGACACACAGCAAAACAAGTATTAGCTAAAACACTTATTCCTCTTGAATGCGTATAAGAGTAGCCACTAGAGGTGATGAATATCCATCTCTGCCACACAATAAGGGCCTAACTTCTTGTTATTCCTGCTGCGCATCATGTGATTGGAACCAGGATATATAGATCAGTCTCTTACAAGCTCTCTCATGTTTTACACGCTCATTACATGGTATCAGAAGTAAACTGCTGAACAAATGAAACCACCTGAATCCCCTAGGCTGGAATGGGACCTGTCTAGGCACTGCCTGGGCTTCAGAAAATCATCATAACATTACAAAAATATCTGTCAAATACCTGTAAGCAGATTCTCATAACATATTTAAATCTACAATATAAGTAAGCAAAAGCAAGACGCTATAGGCAGAAGAGTCTGAAATAAATATGGCTCAAATGCTAACTACTTCTCAAACAACAACTGAAAAGATCAAGCAAGAAACACAAATGACTCATCCTTACAATGCACTGACAGAATAATTCTAGATGGTGGTCTCACAGGAGAAGTGTAGGCATAAACCAAAACCAAACTTCATCTCATTGGTACTATGGAGAGGAAAGTACTTCATAATTGGGATTTGGTGTTATATTCTATTCTGCTTTTTTATAGTTTTGTATACTGCCCTCATCACAATTCTAGTAGTGCATTAAGTGACATTGCTTACATCTGTCACCTATGGTTCGTTCTCTCTCATCCTCTCCCTAGAGGAGATTTGTTTGTGCATTGTAAAGTGTCTCCAACTCTTATTATTTTATTGGGAGTCTAATGCTATTTGGTGTTTTTTTTAAAGCTCTAGACCCTGGAATCGCATCAATGAAACAAACTAAGCTTTCCTTTAAAACAAACAAACATGTTTCTCGCCTTCCTGTTCTCGGACAAATGCTCGAAAACATAACCCCCACAGGTGCAAAATGTGAAGGGCAAATGAAAAGACCTCCAAATATATTTTTTTGAAATCTCATGATTTTTATTCCAGTCTCATGAGGTTTGGGGCTCAATTCATGATTTTTGACTACTTGGAGTGGCAATGCTGAGAGAGGAAGGGTGGTTTTGTTTGTCACACTTCTATTACAAAATGGAACACACACACAGGACTAGCACTGGTGGTGTAAAATTACAACACTCCCATTAAACTTACTGGAGAATTTTGCATGAGTAAATTCCACATGTTTGAACTCATAATGCATTCGGAACAGAAAATACAGAAAGCTGAACAAAAAACAAAAATAAAAAAATGATGTTCTTCAAAATAGTTTAATGTACATAAGAAAATAAACCAGTATTAAAAATGTCTGACTTTTCTGTTTTAAAACCCTTCTTTTTAAAATAAACTCAGACAACATTTATTTGTTCTGGCCCTAAAAGAAAGTCTTGAACCCAAATTGTTTTTACTTCAGCACCTGTTTTTAAACATGAAGCTCTCCTCAGACTTGTGCCAGTTGACAAAACCACAGCAGGTAACAAGTCCAATAAATGTAACTATTCAGCAGGCTTCCTACCTGCTATGATAGGTACACTTTGCAAAATAGTTCATTTTTAGCTACCAGGTTTTCAGACGACTGATGTGAAACAGTCCCCTAGTTATGTGCTGCATAAGGAAGTAGCTTGAAATTTTTTCACCTAGAAGGATATAGGTTTAGATATTGTCTCTCCTGCAGCATTTCTTCCACTTTCAGACCTCACTGGAGCGTGGGGAATGAATGTAAGAACTCAGCCTAACAGCCAGAGAAGAATGACAAACTAAATCTCTGATTCTCTTGGGGAAAATTGGAGAGTAAATAAACCTAAAATGCAGGAACAGGTTTTCCTGATATCTTTTCACATCTTGTTTCTGACAATACTGATCAAATTAGTGGTGCTAGACTGGTAAACTGACAGCAAGTCTCTGAAGGGGGCAGGGTTGTCTAAAATTTTAAAATGTCTACATTATGGCCCTACAGTGCCACAGTTGTACCGCTATAGCTGGGCCGCTGGAATGTCTCTCGTGTAGCTGGTCTTTGCCGGAAAGAGAGAGCTCTCCCACTGGCATAATGACACCTCCTCCAATGAGCGGCATTAGCTATGTCGTCAGGAAAGCCTCTCCTGCAGACATAATGCTGTCCACACCAGCACTTTTGCCGGTGAAACTTATGTCAGTCGGAGGGAGGTATTTTTTCACACCCCTGGCTGACAAAAGTGGTCGTGTAGACAAAACCTAAGTGAATCAGGAGTGCAAGTCCCATTTTCAAAAGTGACCTAGGCTCTTAGGATCCCAGGTGCTTTTGAAAATCTTACCATTTATGTGCAAGTTTTAGACCTCAATCCGGTCAACACTTTTGCAGGTGAGTAACTCTGCACATGTAAGGAGTTCTGTTGAAGTTAAGTATGTCTATAAGTGCTTATGGCATCAAATCAAGGCCTTATTGTGGGAGTGAGGGCCAGAGTAACAGTGATAAAAACCCAGGGTTTATGTAGCTAACTACCTGAACAATCTGCATGTCTTTAAGTCTTATTTAAAAAAACAACTCAAAAATGGAAAATTGTCACTGAGATCAAGAAATTTGAAATTAACTCTCACTTCAGTCACCAGTTTGATCAGCATTGCCAAAAAGAACAGCTTGCAAGCAGTAGTGTTCAAAGATACTGAAAAGCATGTTCTTCAATGTAGTTTCCTCCACCCGCTTGCTGCATTGTACCTAATTTATGATTATAAACTCTTTTTGGATAGTAACTTTCTCATATCATATGTCTGTACAATCCCCAGCATAATGGGGCTGCAAACTTCACAGGGGGCTCTGGACACTGTTACATTAATTAAATAATAATGCAATCCTCCTCAGAGTCATAGAGATCAGTAAACTTGGGTCACTGAGTTCAATTTATAGGACTATCAAAAGTATTTCCTAAAGTCGCATGGTTATTTGGCACAACTGAAGGTAAACAGACTTAGTAGAAATACTGTTATAAATATATAACTGGGTGGTGCCTGGTTAAAAATAATCTTATGCTAAAAAGGAATGTTATAGTCAAAAGTTACCTTACATGACCAAATAACAGACAACTAGCCAAGTACCTAGTGCCAAAATAATCACATACCACCCTTCCATGTGAGCTTGAATGCAGGACATTTATTCTGCTACCATTACAACCAGGAGCGGCGCCAGGGTTTTTGGCGCCCTAGGCGGGGGTCCTTCCGCGCTCCCGGTCTTCAGGGCACTTCGGCGGCGAGTCCTGGAGCGAGTGAAGGACCCGCTGCAGAATTGCCGCTGAGGACCCAGAGCACGGAAGGACCCCCCGCCACCGAATTGCCGCCAACGGCGGCAAAATGCCGCCCCCCCCCCCAAGTCCTGATGCCCTAGGCAACTGCCTAGGTCGCCTAAATGGAAGCGCCGGCCCTGATTACAACTGTAAAAGTAGGGCTGTCAAGAGATTAAAATAATTAATCGTGATTAATTGCGCTGTTAAACAATAATAGAATACCATTTATTTAAATATTTTGGATGTTTTCTATATTTTTAAATATATTGATTTTACTTACAACACAGAATATAAAATGTACAGTGCTCACTTTATATTTATTTTTGAATACAAATATCTGCACTGTAAAAAAGCAAAAGAAATAGTATTTTTCAGTTCCCCCATTACAAGTACTGTAATGCAATCTCTTTATCATGAAAGTTGAACTTACAAATGTAGAATGTTGTACAAAAAACCTGCATTCATAAATAAAACAATGTAACATTTTAGAGCCTACAAGTCCACTCAATCCTACTTCTTGGTCAGCCAGTCACTCAGACAAAGAAGTTTGTTTACATTTGCAGGAAATAACGCTGCCAGTTTCTTCTTTACAATATCACCTGAAAGTGAGAACAGGTGTTCACATGGCACTGTCGTAGCCGGCGTCACATGATATTTACTCATAGACTCATAGACTTTAAGGTCAGAAGGGACCATTATGATCATCTGGTCTGATCCCCTGCATGCTGCAGGCCACAAAGCCGTCCCTACCCCTTCCCTTGACTCTGCTGTTGAAGTCCCCAAATCCTGTGGCTTAGTGACTTCAATTGGCAGAGAACCCTCCTGCTAGCGATCCCTGCCCCATGCTGCGGAGGAAGGCGAAAAACCTCCAGGGCCTCTGCCAATCTACCCTGGAGGAAAATTCCTTCCCGACCCCAAATATGGTGATCAGTAAAACCCCAAGCATGTAGGCAAGAGTCTCCAGCCTGACCCTTGTTAGCCATTATACTATTTACCTGCCATGGCATGGTATTCCTTGGCTAAAATCATGTTTTTCCATTAAACCATTCCCTCCATTAACTTATCTAACTTAATCTTAAAACCAGACAGGTCCTTCGCCCCCACCGTTTCCCTCGGAAGGCCGTTCCAATATTTCACCCCTCTGACGGTCAGAAACCTTCGTCTAATTTCAAGCCTAAACTTCCCCACGGCCAGTTTATATCCATTCGTTCTCGTGTCCACATTAGTACTAAGCTGGAATAATTCCTCTCCCTCCCTTGTATTTATCCCTCTGATATATTTAAAGAGAGCAATCATATCCCCCCTCGGCCTTCGTTTTGTCAGACTAAACAACCCGAGCTCCTCTAGTCTCCTTTCATACGACAGGTTTTCCATTCCTCTGATCATCCTAGTGGCCGTTCTCTGTACCCGTTCCAGTTTGAGTTCATCTTTTTTAAACATGGGAGACCAGAACTGCACACAGTACTCCAAATGAGGTCTCACCAGCGCCTTATACAACGGAAGCAGCACCTCCTTATCCCTACTAGATATACCTCGCCTAATGCATCCCAAGACTGCATTGGCTTTTTTCACCGCCACGTCACATTGTCGACTCATAGTCATCCTGCGGTCTACAAGGACCCCTAGGTCCTTCTCCTCCTCCGTTACTTCTAACCGATGTGTCCCCAGCTTGTAACTAAAATTGTTGTTAGTCATCCCTAAATGCATCACCTTACACTTTTCACTATTAAATTGCATCCTATTTCTGATACTCCAATTCACAAGCTCATTCAAGCCTCCCTGCAGAATATCCCTATCCTCCTCCGAATTGGCAACGCCTCCCAGCTTCGTGTCATCCGCCAACTTTATCAGCCCACTCCTGCAAAAGGTCAGTAATAAATAGATTAAATAAAATGGGTCCCAAAACCGAACCTTGAGGAACTCCACTGGTGACCTCCCTCCAACCTGACAGTTCACCCTTCAATACTACCCGCTGCATTCTCCCCATTAACCAATTCCTTATCCACCTCTGGATTTTCATATCGATCCCCATCTTTTCCAGTTTAACCAATAATTCCTCATGCGGTACAGTATCAAACGCTTTACTGAAATCAAGGTATATTAGGTCCACCGCATTTCCCTTATCTAATAAGTCCGTTACTTTCTCGAAGAAGGAGATCAGATTGGTTTGGCACGATCTGCCCTTTGTAAAACCATGTTGTAATTTGTCGCAATTGCCATTAACCTCAAGGTCCTCAACTACTTTCTCTTTCAGAATTTTCTCCAGCACCTTGCACACTACAGATGTTAAACTAACAGGCCTGTAGTTACCCGGGTCACTTTTTTTCCCTTTCTTGAAAATAGGAACCACATTAGCTATTCTCCAGTCTAACGAAACCACCCCCGAGTTTACAGATTCATTAAAAATTATCGCTAATGGGCCTGCTATTTCCCGCGCCAATTCCTTCAATATTCTCGGATGAAGATCATCCGATCCGCCCGACTTAGCCCCATTAAGGTGTTCAAGTTTCGTTTCTATCTCGGATACGGTAATCCCCCCTCCTGTATCCCCCTCTGTCATGCTGCTAGTATCCCTAATACCTTCATTGGCCTCATTAAACACCGATGCAAAATATTTGTTGAGATATTGTGCCATGCCTAGATTATCCTTAATCTCCTCTCCGGCTATAGTCTTCAGCGGTCCCACTTCTTCTTTCTTTGCTTTCTTCCTATTTATATGGCTGTAAAACCTCTTACTATTGCTTTTAATTCCCCTCGCAAGGTCCAACTCTACACGGCTTTTGGCCTCTCTCACTCTATCTCTACATTCTCTGACTTCACTAAGGTAAGTTTCCTTACTGATCCCTCCCCTCTTCCACTCTTTGTACGCTTTCTGTTTTTTCCTAATCGCCTCTTTGAGACGGTCGCTCATCCAGCTTGGTCTAAATCTCTTGCTTACTAATCTTTTTCCCTTTTTCGGGATACAGGTCTCCGACAGCTCATGCAGCTTTAACTTAAAGTAATCCCAGGCATCATCTGCCTTTAGATCCATTAATATGTTTGCCCAATCCACTTCCCTTACCAGTCCTCTTAATTTGTTAAAATTAGCCTTTTTAAAATTATAAACCCTAGTCTTTGATTTAATTCTGTTACTCCTTCCATTTAGTTTAAACCGAATTAGCTCATGATCACTGGAGCCCAAGTTGTCCCCTACAACCACTTCCTCAACGAGGTCCTCACTACTCACCAAAATCAGATGTGATACAGATTCATATGTCCCTTCATGCTTCACCCACCATTCCAGAGGACATGCATCCATGTTGATGACGGGTTCTGCTCGATAACAATCCAAAGCAGTGCGCACCACCGCATGTTCATTTTTGCCATCTGAGTCAGATGCCACCAGCAGAAGATTGATTTTCTTTTTTGGTGGTTCGGGTTGAGTAGTTTCCGCATTGGAGTGTTGCTCTTTTAAAATATCTGAAAGCATGCTCCACACCTTGTCCCACTCAGATTTTGGAAGGTACCTCAGATTGTTAAACCTTGTATCTATCCTTAGAAATCTCACATTGGTACCTTCTTTGCGTTTTGTCAAACCTGCAGTGAAAGTGTTCTTAAAATGAACAACATGTGCTGGGTCATCATCTGAGAATGCTATAACATGAAATATATGGCAGAATGTGGGTAAAACAGAGCAGGAGGCATACAATTCTCCCCCAAGAAGTCACAAATTTAATTAACGCATTTTTTTTTAATGAGCGTCATCAGCATGGAACCGTGTCTTTTGGAATGGTGGCCGAAGCATGAAGGGGCATACGAACGTTTACCATACCTGGCCCGTAAATACAAATGTGCCATGCACACGCCTGTTCTCACTTTCAGGTGACATTGTAAATAATAAGCGGGCAGCATTGTCTCCTGTAAATGTAAACAAACTTGTTTGTCTTTAGCGGTTGGCTGAACAAGAAGTAGGACTGAGGGGACTTGTAGGGTCTAAAGTTTGACACTGTTTTGTTTTTGAGTGCAGTTATGTAACAAAAAAAATTTACATTTGTAAGTTGCACTTTCACGCTAAAGAGATTGCAGAACAGTACTTGTATGTGATGAATTGAAAAATACTGTTTCTTTTGTTTATCATTTTTACAAATCTTATTTTGCAAATATTTATAATAAAAATAATATAAAGTGAGCACTGCACACTTTGTAGTCTGTGTTGTAGTCAATATATTTGAAAATGTAGAAAAACATCCAAAAATATTTTATATATTTTAATTGGGAAGCTATTGTTTAACAGTGCAATTAAAAGTGTGATTAAAACTGCAATTAATCGACAGCTCTAGTTAAAAGTATAAGTGACATGAATCTAAAAAATGACAACTACCAAGCTATATGGCAATAAAGTCTCCATTTTTTTTTTTTTAAACAGACTCTCTGTGGTATTCCAGGGTGAGTTCTGCTTTAAAAACAGATGAGACAATATTGCCCTGCAAGATTAACTTAACCAAGCATCCATTAAATACAAGTCTGCAAAAGATGACAGCTGAAAAAATCCTATTTATTTTACAATTAGTTAGAAAAATAAATTCTTCCCTTGGACTGATTTATCAGTGAGTGACTGAGGAATCTAGAAGTTTGTTTTCGTCTTTTAAAAAGACTTTCTAATATCTTTAACCAAGGAAAGGGCTTCAACACTTTGTGACAAAAAGAGCCCTTGGCTGAAAATATTTATATTTTGTTAATTAAAAAATATTGAATATATTGACAGTCTAGCATAGGGGTAGTCAATAGGCCCCCACTTGCTCTGGCCCAGGGCCCCACAAAATGGTAATCCACCTCTGGTCGTGCTAATCCTGCAAGTGATGATGCAGTAGGTCAAACACTCAGATACATCATGCCCTTGTGGAACTCTGTTCAAGTTAACGGGCACAGGGGTCCATCCATACAGAGTAACTTGCAGGATCAGGGCCAAAGCCACACCATTTTTCTAGCTATGACTCTGAGCCAGGGCCGGCTTCAGGCACCAGCCCAGCAAGCAGGTGCTTGGGGCGGCCAACGGAGGGGGTGGCACGTCCGGGTCTTCGGGGGTTAATTCGGTGGCGGGTCCCTCACTCCCTCTCGGAGCGAAGGATCAGCCGCCGAAGACTGAAGCGGCGGCGGCAAAGCTGATCGGGATCACGGCTTTTTTTTTTTTTTTTTCCAGCTGCTTGGGGCGGCAAAAACCCTGGAGCCGGCCCTGCTCTGAGCCTGCAAAGACGTACACATGGGCTTAGGTTTATGGATTGTGAGGGGATTCCACAAAGGTCATTTCTTTAAATAAACATGTGTGTTTAATTATGAATAATGTCATTCATTCAGGAAACAAACATCATGTAACTATAACAAAGTGTATATGCCCAGTTAAAAAAAAAAAAACTGCAATTCTCTGATAATTACTTCTTGTTATCCAGGGAAATTCTAATTTTATTCTTACTTAGAACAGGGAATATTATATTGCAGTAAAATTATTTACTTTTCAAACTTTTCAATTGCTATTTTAAAGACGTCTTTGTTAATGAAAAAGATGTATTTGAATGCAAATTTTCAAATACACATTAAGTGTATTTAAGTGGCCAATCTCCATGATCAGGTGTTCAAATAAACACAGGTGTGTTTATTTAATGTGCTGTTACTGAATATAGACATACACAAATGTGTGCATATATATGGAACCCCACACTTCACATGTATGCTTACAGCTAAATCCTGGCATGATAGTGCACCCAGAGAAAGCCCACAGCAGTAGGGGGAACATGAGGAAGAAGAAAACCACAAGCCCATCTCAGCTTCCCACCACCACAAAAAACTAAATCAAACCCTAAGCCAAACAACCCCATGAAGCAGCATTCCAGGGTGGAGTCTGGCATAAATCTAAAGTCAACAGATGTGTGTGTGTGTGTATGTCTCCTGACCCAACAATTGTTCTTATTCACACGTGTTCACACAGAGATTATTCATCCTTCTGGCAGTAAAGTGGGGTGAGAGGAAACAAGACTGTCAGCTAAATATGGGTGTACATTACTTGTGTAGCAGGAGTGTACCTATTTGAGGGGGCATTATGCATTGGTCTAGAAATTAGCAGGGAATGTAAGAAGTTTTATGTGTACAGGACTATAGTAAGATGTTCCTAACTTTATTTCTTAACCCAATATTGTCAGATTGGCAACATTTTCCATGGAGGGCTTCCTACTTATTACAGCTGACATTTTAAAACAAAACTATTTTTGGAATTACCTGAAGAAAAAAAGGTTTTTAGTTTTTGCTCAGTTTTAACGTCTGAAAAATAAATTCCTTATGCTTGTGCTTTGGGTGTGTAACTCAATGCTGAGTAATGGCTGAGTGGATTCTCACTGAAAATTACAATGACCCTAACTTCTAAACTAAACAGCATAAGAAAGTTAATGGTCAACTTCAGTCCAAAATATAGTTTTTCTGAAAATTATAAGCAACTGAAAATAGGGGGCTCTCACCAAGGAAGTGACAACTCAACTATGTAAGCCTCCTCTAAAAATCACCAACCTGGTTATACACACAATCTTAATAAAGAATATAAGAATAATTCTGAAGGACATATTCCAGAGTAGAGTTTCCTTATGAACATGGAACAGAAAATTATTTGAGGGTGGCTGTGAAGAAGAATGGAGAAAGACCACCACATAATACCACATCAGATGACTTACTACATTAATCAAGACCTTTATTCACAACAACAGTATATGTTCAGAAGAGTACCGGCACACTTGCAAACCCGATATCAGACTTGACAGTCCATCAGTTTTTTTCCAGCATGATAAGTTATGTTTCAGGATATTTGTCATAAAGCCCTATTTTTTTCCAGGACTGATTTAAACAGAAGCTGAGTTTCAGTAGAATGTATGCCATGCAGCTGTGCTGCAGCCTGTTCACAGCCACTTCATCCAATCTTTGGGATGGTGGCTGCAGCCCTTCTGTGCCTACCAGGCATGAGATCCCTCCTCACTGAATCTGTTTGTTATTAGTATTACTAGTACATCATAGGCATAGATCTAGTAGTTACTGTCCAGGCTGACACAGAACACTCCTCTATGCCAACATGGAGAAAGTGCTAATGGGGAAGATGACACAGCGGGGATGCCCAGCTCTCTCTCCACAAAAGGGAAGAAGTTAATCAAATTAGGAATGTTTGGCTCCAGTTAACAATAGTGCAGTTACTTTTATTTGCATTTGTTTTTCAATACCCTCCACATTCCATAAAAACATAAGCAGTATCTGGCATACTCATGAATCAGGCCGTAAATCCATGACTCTACTGCCTACTTACATTTGCATTAACATGCAGATCAATCAACATTGTAATATAATGCAAAAACCTGATCATTTATAAATGTATAGATCTTTTAGAAATGTTCCTATTTAACTTTTATCAAGAATGCTTTTAAAAAGTAATATGCATGCTACATTTAGCCTTGGAGGTTCACACTAAATTCAGAAGGTCATTTTCTTTATGTCCATATTATTTCTGCTTTTATGTCATGTTTTAGAATCAGGGACATGAATGATTCAGGAACTAAAATTTTCTACATGATATCTGGAATTGATTAATGATGACAATGGGGCTGAAATATTGTGAGACCATCTGTCACTGTTTACCAAGTAGACGAGTCATAACAGGCAGAAATAGTCAATATAGCAAAAATTATTCCAATGGGCTTAATATGGCCAGTGCTAACCTATACTTTGAACAAACAGAGAGATTTGCTAAGTGTGGACTAAACTGTAATGAAATTTGACCCAATACAATAAATTAATTGTGGTTTAAACATAATGAGACAAAGCCATTACATAGGAACTTTGTGGAAATGCACTATAAACAACATGGTATTGAACCAGAACCTGAAACAAAAGTCATTTACTGCATATAGAAAAATTCTGAAAAAATAAATGCAAGCTTGTATTACATTTGTCTGATTTTTCAATATGCAATAAAATCAATTATTTCAATAAAATAGTAAGACTGAATGTAACAGAAATAGTGGTATGACATTGTATAACTCAAGTTTCTTTATGAATGAATATTTCATTGCATATAAACAGTCCCTATATATGGACTATTTAGTTGATGTGTTATATATCTAAGACAACATAACAGAAACAAACATGTAAATACTTTCTCACTAATTTACTTCTTCAATTTCATTTTTATGCACAAGCACAATAAGTGGTTCAGATGGCTCCAGAACTGTACAAATCCCTAATTAACACAAAAGGATCATATTGTAAGCCCCTTACATCACACACTGGTGAGCAGTTACTCACTCAAGTAGTCTCCATTGACTTCAATGGAGATAACTCCTGAAAGTAGCTGCTCCAAGATAGTAAGAAGTTCGCAATCTATGAAAATACATTTCCTTACAAATGTATGCAGAAATCCATTTTAGAAAAGTAACACATATCTACCCCACTTACAAGATTAAGCTTTTTCCAATGATACCTCTCTCAATCCTGAAAACAAAAGGGATATAAAATAATTTAAGAAAATGTTCATCACGACGAGTATAGTTTCACCAAAGACACATGAAATACAGTATAGTAGGAAAAACTCCAACCTACTCCTTCATGCCTGCCCAACATCCCTCCCCCGATTAATACTTATGACTTTTAGGGAGGAGCTTAAACACAGTGCAAGTTGACTTAACAAGGGAACTAAACAGTATAAATACCTCAGAAGGATACTTGAAATAACAGCTTCTGTTCTGCGCACCTGTGGCGGAAGAGCACCTCAGTAGGCTACTGAAAGGCTACTACACATTTGGAACTCTACACTATTCTGGTATGCTAGAATTTCATTCCATTTCATTTGGCTTCCAATTTAAATTAACCATAGGTCTGACAGAATTCAATTTTAATTATTTTTTCCTAAATTTTGATAGATAATATTTATCTATGTTCATTTTTTCCTATTTTTATTTATTTAAAATTTTCAGTTGGGCAAAATTAGGGGTTTTAAGCAATTTTTTTCAATTGTCATTGATTTAAATGTTCACAGTTGCAGGAAATTAGGGGGGGGGGTGTAAGACAATAGTAGAGTCAGACAATAATTTAATGACAGATGTTGAAATTCAAAAAATTAAAGCTTTATAACCATTAAAATAAAAACTGTCAATATCACGTCTAAATATACAAAGTTAATATCCTTAAATCAAACTTTGATAAGTTTTCAAGCAGCATTTTTCTTATCTTGCCTATCTGCAAATTTCGATTATCATCTATGGAAATATGTTTTCATCAGTTTGTGTATGTATGGCGAAATCAACATTTACCAATAAAAATCTAATCCTTCCTTATACAGGACAGAAGTTTACTGGGGCTCTTTAAGAGCAAGTGCCAGTATCCCTGCTGCCACAAGGGAAATTACTTTCAAAGGCTAAGGGTGAAATCTTGGCCCCAATAAAGTCAATGGGAGTTTCACTATTGATGTCAATGGGGTCAGGATTTTACCCTTTAAAGATACAGTGTTAATTAGAAGGAGGCGATGCTGCCATGTTGCAATGCATATGAGAGAGACTTTTCCCTGATTCTAGAGGATTCAAGCTATGCTCCCAAACCTAGTTTTGGAAGCCTCAAGGGGCTGGCATGCCCATAACATTATAGAACCTAATAGCAAACTGACACTTTTTTTCTGAAAAGAATTTAAATTGTTACATATTTTAATATGCTGATTATATTTAATACAAAATTTAAAAAACTGTTGATTGGAAGAGTATGGGACAGAATCTGATCTGGTAAGATTACAGATTTTATATATCTATACTTTTAAAAAGTATTTAAAACATTTAACCACTTTCTCTGGCTAAAATAGGTATACTTTAAGAAATCCACTAGAAATACATAGATTTAGGAGCAGTTTTGTATAAAGCAGTTCTGAACCTGTAACGTTAACTATTTTAAATACAACTTATTTGTTCATTGCTGCGAAACCTGAACTGATCAACTTATTTTTAAAAAGAGAACAATCATTTGCATAAGTATTTTTCCTCTTTAATGCAGAACAGATTGGGGAATATGCAGGTACAAATATCCTTTCTGCTGCTGCTTTCTCTGAACATTGTCCAAGGCGGTGATGGGTTTTTTTCTGAACGATACCAAAAACAAGCCAGCATGAAGGGGCCACATTTCTTACCATTTAACGTAAAAAGTCAAGGTAAGTGAAATATCTTTTAAAAAATATTATAAGCAGTTATACCCTACGTGTGTTCATTATAGTACAGATAATCTCGCTTGTTGTTTTACTGGTGTTCACGGTCAGCAATAACTGTTTAGTTTTATAAATGGCTATATATTATTGACCAAGATTATCACTGCAGACAGAAATGGGACAGGTTCTGACAGTAATGTCTAGAGAGATAGAGAAGATGCTACTTTCTTGGCCGAAAGGAAGAGGGAAACTCCCATTTTATAGTATAACTAAATAAGAAGAGGTAGAGAGCATGCTAGCAGCAGTGATTCTGAATTTTGCCATTACCATTTAGAATACTCTTGAAGCATATATTTTCATATATAAAAACTTGCTCAGTGCTCATCAGTGCTCTTGACCTGGGAATGGCTTTCAAAAGAAGCAATCAAACTGGACACATCAATAAAAAAATAACTGGGGGTTACATTAATAAATCAGCTGGCTGCAATATTCAGACAAAAATGTAGGTGTCCAATTCTACTGTTACATTAGTTTCCTTACTTAAAATTCAATGATTGTAAAAGCTAGTAATGCTGAATATTAATCCAGTATATATGGACCAAATTTAGATCTCTGTTCCACATTTGTAAACTGAGAGTAACTTCACTGAACTAATCTGAGTTACAGTGATGGAAGTGAGATGAGAAAATAACCCTATAACATAACTGCTAGAGAATAATACACATCTTTTTTAAAACAGACTAATTTAAACACCTGAAATATAAATTGGTTTTACAAAGATGCTTCTGAAACATGCTTAATTATAGCTGCTCTATAAAAATATTTCTTTTGAACAGGTCATATATTTCTCAACTCATTTCATACACACTTTGAGGGGATTATTATAAGTATGTATTTTCCTCTCTTCCTCTCTCCTGTGTACAAAGTGTGTGATTATAGATAATATATATTAAAACCACTATAGAAAAGGTATATGAAAGCCCTCTTTTTTTAAAGTGTCTGTTAAATTGAAACAAACAATCAAAATAACGTTCTTGAGTCATCTCTAGCATGCAGAAACTAATCTATTAATGCTCTCCAAATTGTTGACAAATTTCACATCAGATAACTAGGTATAGAGTATAACTGGTTTCTATAAAGCATGATTTCTGAAAAAATGAAATTATGAGTACACTGCACTGAACACCATTAATACATCTGGGTGTGCTACTGTTACTAC
This sequence comes from Trachemys scripta elegans, assembly GCF_013100865.1. Classification (NCBI taxonomy): domain Eukaryota; kingdom Metazoa; phylum Chordata; order Testudines; family Emydidae; genus Trachemys; species Trachemys scripta. The sequence goes on from NC_048300.1 coordinate 117,590,580, forward strand.
AGTGTGTGTTTTATATAAAACAGCAAGTTCAGTCAATGCAGCTGGGAGCCATGCACAAAGATCCAGTACTTTTTAAATCATCTATGCCAAAATGTTTTATGTCCTAGCTGCATATGCGACATACAAATAGTTTTGAAGAATAAGACTAAAATGAGCATGATATTTAAAAACCACAAAGGATCATCAGAATCCAATAAATCAAGTTTTATAATTGATTCTGCATATTACCCACTGGTATTTTCTCCTCAGTGGAGATTTTCGCTAAAAATTAACTGATAAAATAAAAGAGTAGCTTTCTTGTATCAACATGATCATTTAGGACCCAGTCCTGATCAGTACCCTCAAGTCAAATCCTACTATCCTCAATGTGCATTGAAAGTATTGAACACTTCCTGTCAAAGCATTTAGTACCTGGCTGGATTTTCAATTCTGCTGCCAGAAAATGCCCAAAAAGACAGAAGTGACCATTCTTTTCTTTCCTACTGTACCAAAGGGTGCATTCAGAGTAGTTTTTAATCTTTGTTATAGCTCACCTACATGTAGCTGTACACTTGTGCAGGAACATGGCAGTTGCAAATAAGTGTCGTTTGAGATCAGGAAAGCAATCTTGATCATAAATCCTTCCTGCTACCAGTAAAAAGTTGTCTTAAAGTCTGTGTCTTCGGCATGAGTATTGATTGGTGTCCTGTCTGCTACTGTACCCTCAGTCTGAGCATTGACTTGTTTTTGTTTTGTTTTTTCCAAGTGGCTTAGACATTTTATTTTTAAAAACTCATTTTTAAAATAATTTAAATGCAAAACACACCAAGTTGTTTGCCCTGTGACCAAAAAAAATGTTGCTCATGACTTAAATTTCTGTAATGAATAGACATACAGCTGGTGATTTTACTTTCACTAACAGACACACCCACTGTGCTATGTTTACAGTCCAGATTTTCACTGACTTGTCATTGGGTTTTCTCTAGAATTTACTTACCAAATAATAATGCCCCTCAAGAAAATGAATAGTCTATCATTCAATTTGCTGTTTGTTTCATGAACAAAGTCTTGCTAGTTACCCTTGTTGGGAAGGACTTACTTCACAGAACCCGAGATACACTTCTGTTTTAACTTATCCCAGTAGCTGTTCAGCAGCAGAAACTCTCAATTCTGTGATCTTTAGTCTCTCTCTGTAAAAGCAAGACAGATAAAAGACAGGACAAGACCACTTTCTTCACTTCCTTAAGTGGAGGCACTCATTCTAACAGATCTGTCATGATGGTCAAAGAGAGCTGCCTCTGTAACCCATGGGGTGAGGACTCCATGGGATTTGGTTAGAGAATGGAGTGCTAGGGTAGGGAGAGTCCCAGGGCAGAAAAGAATGGAACAAGGAATCGGCTACTGTCCATGGCGACTTCCCTTACTCATTTTTTGGTATGAAAATGCTACAGATTTTTGTATGAAAATACTGCTTGAAATAGGATTTTAGGCAGCCCCTTGGAATGTATTTCCCCATCTTCCCTACTTGCAAACTTGAATTATTCCTGTCCACTTTTCTCATTACTATGCAGAGAGTCAACCTCAGGATTTTGAGCAGAGTCAGAGATGTGTTTTTTTCTGAAACAACCCAAATTTTACCTATTAATTTACATAAAAAATGACTGGAGAAGGTAGGGAGTGGAAAAGGAGGAGGCAAATATTTAGGTCCCTCCCAACTTCTAGGAGACAGAAGTAGAACCTAGATAATTCTTCCTTCCCCACCTATCACTCTGTTAATCTTAATTTATATTTCCCAGTCTTTTTTTTTTTTTTTTTTTAAATCCACAGCTCTGGCTCTCCTTCACTGGAAATGTCAGTAAAATCTGTTAACAAGGGACATGTGTAAACCCCGATCTGCTCATTGGTAACAAATAACTATTTTTCTCCATAATTTTATTTTAGTAGTTGATTCTAATAATGATGGGTGGGATTCTGAAAAAGAACTCAATGTCAGCATAACTCTGGTCCCACTGAAGTCAATGGAAGTTTTACCATCCACTTCAATAGGAGCAGAGTTGGGCAATGTTAGAAATTCCTTTCCAAATCCCACTCATAACAACTTCCCAGGCAGAGAACATAATTTTCTCCTCTTTTGAGTGTGTTTAGCATTATCATTTGCTAAATATATTATGGTACTATTTGCAGAACTTTGGTTCACAGCTTTGAAGTCTGCAAAATTCCTGGTTGAGGACAACCACACAACTAATTCTAAAAAAAAAAAAAAAAAATCTCAATCTTGCTGGTTGTGCTTTCTCCTCACACTGAACTTGATATGTAAACAAGGTCTGGCTAGAGTCAGAGTACATAGACCACGTTGTGTGTCAGAAAATACATGACCAGATTTTTTTTTTTTTTAAAGTGGCCAACCAACACTTCAGTTATCCTGGTTAAAGCTATTGCTGCCCATAATCTTTTCACCTGCCCTGTTCTACCATGGTTTAATACACCTTCCCTTTACAAAACAGAAGGACTGAGATTTTAAACAGACATATTAACTTTGATTTAAGAAGATTTAAGATTTAAGAAGAGGTCCTGGCTTGGCAATGTTACAGTTTCCAAACTCCAAATGCAAAGAGATGGGTAAAACATAACACCCTAACAAGGGTAAATGAATGAAGTAACTGCACACACTGCTTCCTTCTAGGTTCTTAGTGGGGTAGGATTTTCTCTACCCTTCTAAACCTCTGTGTAAAGAAAGTATCAACCTTCTCGGGTCCACAAATATGCCTCCTTTAACTATTGCATTGCCATTTGCAGCTACATTCTGTGAGGGGTTAACAGGGCTTAAATTCTCACAGAGTATTTCCCGGAGCCCCAGGGCTTCAGCCCTGCAGGACAAGTCAGAGCTTCCACGGGTTTGGAAATATTCACCAGAGCTATGCTCCAGATGGCGCTGGTTAAAATTAAGCCCTGGGTGGTAGCATTCCATTGGCAAGTCTATACAAGAGCAAAAATGTTGCCATGCAGCTAGTGCGTTGAGCATCACTGAAAATGTGTTTTGGTCACCGTTCAAAAAGTCAACAATTGCCAACAGATGCCATATAGTTATCCCAGTTTTCCCCCTATACTATACTTGGAGTAGGAGAAGTGAGATACTTGAATGATATCTGCTAACAAAATGCAGATTTATTTAAACACTTTGTGCTTAAGGCAACAAATCCCTTACCTTTCCCTAGAGGATGCACTTAACCAATTTTTAGATACATGTGTCTATCATTCCTAAGGATTTGTACAGAACTTACTGACCTGAATCTGTTACTGGAAATGGCAATGCTCCCAAGTAAACTATCGCCTAACATGGCCCTCTAGGGGAGTGGGTGGTGGAAAAATCATATGTTCTGATTCACATCAGTAAACCAAGTAACATTCCACTAAGGGGTGTGAAGAGCCAGCTCTGAGTGTTAAATGAAGACAAGGGTCTATTTCATCTAACTTAGACAAATAAAGGAGAATCAGAACAGAACCAAAGTGATTTCATGGTATGAATGTATAGCACAGTGAACTGAGTATTGACCCTTTATGGGAATTAAATTCACTTGGCTCAGTTCTTAAGATATAGTATACATTTCAGCTGGTGGGCCTGCACTGAGCTTCCTTGAATTACACAGTCATTTGGAGAGCAGACTTGGCCAGAGTCACATAGTCCACGCCGCCAAACTGCCCTCTTTATATACCTTATTTACTCTTTTTGGATTCTACTACATTTAAAGGTAGAATTCATGTAGTTAGAGGGGAGGTTTACTTCTTTTTTCCACCTGTGGTTGCTCAACAATAATTTGAACACCATATATATCACTTTAAGAAAGTTTCAATTATTTGTAGTAAGGCTTTGTTCGAAATTATTTTAATTGCAATAGCAATATTTTAAACTGTGTATGTTGCTGTGCCTCAGGTATTCTCCTTTGGCACTCTAGGTAACTGCATAAAACTCCCATACTAACAATAGTTAACATTTTATTCTTTGGCCTCAGTTTTTCCCTCATCTGGTTATGAATAATTTGCATACTTCTAAAGGGTTCTGATCAGTGTGGATTAGCCACTTGGCCAATAAGGCCCATGCCAGGGGCCCCAGCCAATTGGGACGCCCCCAGAACCTCAACAGTAGTGCTGGGCGGGCGAAGCAAGTGCCCGTGCCCCGAACCCGCTCCCTGGCAGGAGTGCCAGGTGGGCAGGGGAAGCCCCTGCGCCCTGACCAAGTTCCCCGGCTGGAGTGCTGGGCAGGGAGGCCAGCAGGGAGTGGGGGGAGCAAGCCCCTGTGCCCCGACCCCATTTCCCCAGCAGGAGCACAAGGGGAGCGGGGAGCACTGCAGGCAGAACGGGTGGTGAGGGGCCCCCACTTACTCTGACCCAGGGCCCCACAAACCTCTAATCCGCCTCTGGTCCTGATGCAACCTCCGTGCAAATTGTGTGCCAAATTCTGTGCACCAGAAGGCCACTGTTAGAAGCTGCAGTTTATACACTGAACACATGAAAGGAAGACAGCAGGGTATGAGAGTTTGAAAGTATGGGTGGAAAGGAGAAAAGAACAGCAGCCTGGGCATCCCTTGCAGTTACATTCCCTACAGAGAGGTGAGACACAGAAGTAAAACTGAAAGAATCTGAAGTTCCAAATTAAGCTTCTGATGCCCAACCCCACTCTGCTTACTCTGTTTTATAGAATTTAAGATGCACTCTAGCTGACAGTTTGTTATACTTTAGAACAAAGAAATCTGAAATGGCTACAATTATGGACTCTCTAAACAAAAGTAATATAAATATTAACTTAGAGAAGCAAGGAGTATTAGATCCTCAAATTTCTATGGTTACTTAAAAAAATACCTTTTCATAGGTTTTAATTAATTTACTACTTATGAAGGGTGACAGATTGACAGCCTTATTCACAGAACACATAGCGCATGGGGAGCAGCAGGGTATGCGTCCCCCTTTCTGTCCCGCCAATGTGCCCTAAACATTCATCTTGAAGGATCACTTTTACAGGTGAAAAGATAATTCACTCTCCATATCCCCTCTGCTATTGCTTCACAAGGTAAGTGTGTTTTCAATGTGGACACATCCACTAGAAGCTAGGCCGTAACCACAAATAGCTCATAGAGGACACTGAACAGGCAGCCATTAGTGAAGAATCTGGCCTGCGTTGATACAGATGACCTATAACTGAAGGGTGCTGTCTCATTCTTTTAATCTCGCAAGCCACTCATATATTTTAAGATTTAAAAAAAAAAAAAAAAAGAGAGAGAGAAAAGAAGATAGAACTAACCAATTAAGGCTGTGATACGAGCAGGTTTGGAAAATATCTTATTGCTCACTAGCATAAGAAATACTTTTGGGATAATTAAAAATTTTTTGCCAGGTGGACTACCACAATTTTTCAGAGCAGTCTAAAAGACTAAACTTTACATTACATTTGTCTTACATCCTCTTTCCTAATGCAGCATTTAATTACTGTAACAGAACTCATGGGTGGCATACAAATTCATGTTAACTAAATCAGTATGCTGCATCCACTGGTCCCATCTGTGTTTAACCCGTGATTAAAAGAAACTGTAACGTTAAAAAATAACCACATACCTAACTTACATTGAAGGTTATTTCTTATTCTTGTAGGGTTTAAGTCTTCCTGATTTTTCCATACCATGTAGTTCTTCTTAGAACTGCTTCTTCAGTTATCACTTAATTATGTTCCAAAACACAGGCTACCACTGTACCCTACTGGATACCATAGTTCAGTAGCAAGCAATTCTGAGAGCAGCAGCAGCATGCTAGAACTGCACTGGGCAGTTCAAATGTACACTCCACTTTGCTGTCACAGTGACAGGTTCCAAGTATCTCATCCCAGTGGAGACCAACACTTGTGTCAGTTTATAATATTTTTGCTGCATGCAGTAATGAGATTGCTTTCTATTTGTAGGATTTAAAACATTAGCCTTATTTTAATTAAGTTAATGGATGATGAGGTGGTTACATGGGCAAACTAACATGATCTTTTCAGGACTACACTGTAATTATGTAGAAGCAGAAACTGTACTTTTACATTTGGCAGCTAAAAACTATTTTCCTGGCAACACATGAAGGCAAAGCCCAGTGAATATCAAAAACACTGTACACGGACCAGATTTTTCTTCTCCCTACATGACTCTTACAAATAAGTACAGCCATATATTTTTAGAGAAGAAAAACTGAACTATTTATCTGTACTTTCTCGTTAAGAGTATTATGCAGAGGTCTAAAGGTTCAAAATAATTAATAAGTGGATGGGAAGGAAGCCTTACTCAAACTCAAATTGGGAAATGAAAAAAAAAATCTACCATTAATTAGGATTCACATTTAATACGTCAACCATCCATCCAAGTTACACTAGAGGTATTAGTTGGTGTTGGTCCCGCTTTGAGCAGGGGACTGGACATGATGACCTCCTGAGATCTCTTCCAACCCTAATATTCTATGATTCTATACAACATCCAGTGATGCAAGTGATCCATATTACAATATGACTTCAAAGGACTAGTTATTCTAGCCTAATTGGAGAAGGATAGAATAGAAGGGCAACAGTTTGTCAAGATATGAAATAATCTGTGTAAAAAGAGTCAACAAAAATTAAATTTCTGGCTTTAGCCACAAGAGAAAGGGTAAAAGAAAATAGGCAAATGCCTGTTGTGTACTCTTGAAATGACATTATTAGGAATAGTAAAAGAGTCTGAGAAAGCTGCTAAGCAACTCCAGAAAGTTGCTGATAACCTTTTCTTACCCTTTTCTCAGTCCACAATCACAGCTATGCAGATGCATGTTACATGAATGAGAACTGGTTATAAAGTTGCTGATGTCACTCATGATTACATTATGGATGTACAGATGGGTAACATCAGCAAAGAAGCCCGAATTCAGCTGTAAAGTTATGTGTAAATGTTATAAGAGCTCTGCAGGCCATAGCTATGTGACTTTCATTTATTTCAATGGAAGTTGCTGCCAAAATTCTTGGGGGGAAAAGTGTACCCCTTAACTGTAATATAACTAGGGTAACCATTTGGCTATTCATTCACTAACAATATCCTGTTATATATTGTTCTGCCAATGGGATTCATACTTTACCATCTATATTTTTTAGATGCCCCAGTTGTGCACTGGAATTAAGGATTTTTTTTATTTTAAACTAAGCAGTGCTGAATGCCTTCACTTCGTATTACTAAATAAGAGAAAATATTTATACACAAACTAGCACAAAATATCTTCTAAACAGTATAGTGCTTTCCCTTCCTATTTCCTATTCCAGCTTGTTTCTTGGCACATAAAATTCTAAACTACATATTAACTTCTCTAGTCTTTCTAGTCTGACACCGGATACTCTTTATCCCGGACAAACTTATAATGTGTGCCACTTGTACAGCAGTTTATTCTAGAAGGCTGCAATACTACAGCATCACACACATTCCTGGTAAAGTTTACACACAGACACACCTAAAAGGCTGAAATTTAAGCTGCATTTGATTTACAGCTATTGTGTAACCACCATTGTCGAACAGAAAATATTTTGATTCACAGTGGAACTCAGACTTCTTTCCATCGATCACTTCAAACATGCACCATCCAGCAGCATTTTCCAAATCAAATGTTAAAATTCTCATCTGCGGACAGGTCCTTCCTGATCTGCTCAGCAGACTTTATTATTCTACTTGCACACCTTCTTTAACTATTCATAACAACTGTTGCCACAAAGCAGTATTCTGTATCTACAGATCCATCAGCTGAAGAGTATGACATATTATGCAAACTGTGGGGTTTCATATTATTTCTAGTGCTATAGGTATTCCACAAAAATCAGCATGCAAAGTCCCAAAGGATTCCGCAATTTCCCAAACAGCACCTTGGCGAGTCAACACTTAAGAACACAACTCTTTATTTCTATATTTATATCTGACACATAGTGGAGTGGCTCCAACTGCTGCTTTATTCTTACACACCAAACCATTTTCTGTAGAAAAGCATAATACTAAGGAACTAAAATAAAGAAAAGTGATGCTACATTATGCATGACAGTACAGTGAAATTAACATTTTCAGTGTTGTTGTAGCTGTGTTGGTCTAGGATAGTAGAGAGACAAGGTGTTTGAAGGCCAGAAAAGGGGATTCAGGAAAGATTTATTTCAGGATGTGGTCCCCATCAAGTACATGTTGTAACTGTTTAATGATACCCCATATAGGTTCCAGTGTGGGGTGGCAGGTGGCAACCAGGTGTGCGGTCTGAGGGTTTTTCCTCCTTCAAAACAACTCCCCAACCTTGCCATGCTCATCATAGCAAGCAAGCTCCCCACAGACCAGGGCACACCAACTTAAGCCAGCACTAGACCCTGCCAGAACAACAGATAAAAAACCTGGACACACCTCCACTGCTACGATGATCAACACCCCGCCCCACACACCTTTCAAGATCCATGGGTCCTACGCAAGCCTATCACAACAAGTGGTGTACTCCACCCAGTGCACTAAATTCCCCCATAACAACTACAGGTCTGTCGCATCTTATGCGCATTTAACATGCACGATTTCAGCTTTACGCGGTCGGCAAAAACAAAAATAAAAGAGAAAAATAACAATTGTAATACTGTACCTGTAGTGCAGGCGATTCCGCCCGCCATTACACTCAATGACTGCGGAACGTAACCCCAGCATAAGATGCGACAGACCTGTATGTGGCAGAAATGAGACAATAACTATGCTCTCGGATGAACTTACACAGAAAAATGATAAAAAAGAAAAAAAACCTGTATCACATCAGTATGGGCAAAAACACTTCTCACAAAACAATCACTCCATATCTGACCTCTCAGCCCTCGTCCTCAAATGAAAATGGCTCAACACCTTCAAAAGACAAGCTCGGAGCTTAAATTCATAACTTTGCTAGTCAGTGCTAACCCCCTACTTGGTAAGGCAACTCCCATCTTTTTATCTGCTGTAATATATATATCTGCTACTGAATTTTTCACTCCATGCATCTGATGAAGTGGGTTTTAGCCCACAAAAGCTTATGCCCAAATAAATTTGTTAGTCTCTAAGGTGCCACAAGGACTCCTCGTTGTTTCAACCAATAATGTATCTTCCTACTCTCCTAAAGGCTTTACAATCTACTTGCACAGCTCCATTCAAATCCTAGTGAAACTCCCCTCCCCCCGATACTTCTTTTTAAAAAGATTTCCAGAAGTATTGTTGCAGCAGCTATCACTGATAATAGTACTTTCTGTAACATATTTACTTCCTATTTCTCCAAGTTATGTGCTTAGCAGGTTTAGGTCCCTTCTTACACCTCTGTAAATCATTAAGGGGCTGATCCAGAGCCCACTGAAACCAACAGGGGGTCTGTCCACTGACTTCAATGTGCTTTAAATTGGACCTAACCCCATTATGCATTTCATCACCTGTGCGAGCTACTAATTCTTAAGGTCAGAAGATCACTATAAAGAATTTATTGATAGAAAACTTTTCATGACTCATCTCTCAGTGGTGAGAGAGGCGTTTTCAGTTGGCTCCTACACATGGCACAGGACACAAACAGTTAACTGCACACTTCTCAGCAAGCTACCACAGGAAAGAAAGTTATTTTACATGAAACAGACTAGTAACAATGTCTATTTAGACAGGTCTCATTCAGAATGTTTTAGCAAGGCAGAAACCACACAAAAAAACACTTCTCTCAGCTAGAAATCAGGGCTCATGGTGCACACAAGTTTCATCTGTGGTGTCAAACACCCAGCCCACACATTGAATCCAGATTGTTCAATATATGTATAGCGCACACCTGACATATTCAGATTCTGCAGAATCTAAGCTTTCATTTTAAAAAATGAATGAATGAATGAATGAATATATTCTTAGCCCATACAGTTGGGGCGATAAACTTCCAAATGTAAACCACTGTGGAAGTCTTCATGAATCTGCAAATAGATAGGCTGAAACAAAAAGTCAGTAGGGAATTCCCATGTGCCTTCCTCCCATTCATCTCATTGCAGTGTTAGCTGTCATGCCTAATGAGCGAGTGCTCAGGTGAGGGAAGGAATGATATATTAACTATTTCAGTGCTGATCACTATAGTAGACAATTGGTGGAAGAGGGAAATGGGAATGTTAGGTAAATATTTATCTAGACTCTATACTACTGTGCCTTAGATATTTTATGCTTCTTTTATAAATGGGTCAACTGAAGCACAGAGTCTTTAAGTGACTTGCTCAAGTTCACACCAAATGATCGGTTCTGCAGGGGATAGAATCCAGGAGTCTTATCCCCAGTTCTCTGCTCTAACCTCTAGAACTTGCAGTAATTTAAAGACAGTGATCTTTGTAGACATTATACTAATTAGTATTTTCATTTTTATTTCGTTTCATCTCTCTAAGTGTCAGCCAAAATGCTGACAAGCCATGAACCTGATACCACTGTACTAATGATTGTATTGTGTGTCTTAGGTTTACAGGGAAGGGGAGAACAAGGACCTCCTGGTCTACCAGGTCCTGCTGGCCCAAGAGGACAACCAGGCCCAGCAGGGCCACCAGGCTATGGAAATCCAGGTCCTCAAGGTCCACCAGGACCCCCAGGCCCACCCGGATTTTCTGCTGTTGGAAAGCCAGGCTTACCAGGTTTACCAGGAAAACCAGGGGAGAGAGGATTAAATGGTGAAAAAGGAGATATTGGACCTGCTGGTCTCCCAGGATCAAGAGGGCCACAGGGGCCTCCTGGAATTCCTGGTCCTGCTGGAATCTCTGTTGCTGGCAAGACAGGAGAACAAGGGCCACCAGGAGCACAAGGGCCCCGGGGTGTCCCCGGAGAAAAGGGTGAGGCAGGTATTCCTGGCATAAACGGACTAAAGGGAGAAAATGGATATGGAGTTCCAGGTCGCCCAGGAGACAGAGGGCTCCCAGGCCCCCAAGGCCCCCCAGGACCCCCTGGACTTGGTGGGATAGGGAAGCCTGGTGAAAATGGGTTTCCAGGTCAGCCAGGTGTGAAAGGTGATCGAGGTTTGCCAGGTGCACCAGGACCAGCAGGCATCCCAGGTTCCCAAGGTCTTCCTGGGGAACCTGGAGCAGCAGGAATCGGAAAGCCTGGAGCAAATGGACCACCAGGATTACCAGGGATTCCTGGAGCTAAAGGACTGCCTGGACCCCCGGGCATGCCTGGATCCCCAGGTCTTCCAGGGTTTGGAAAGCCAGGTTTGCCAGGGATGAAAGGACATAGAGGACCTGAAGGCCTTCCCGGTGTTCCAGGAATCAAAGGAGATGAAGGCCCAGCTGGAGTTCCAGGAGAACCAGGGCCAGCTGGACCACCTGGAAATATGGGTCCTCAAGGACTTAGAGGAATACCAGGTGAAAACGGCCTACCTGGGCCTAAAGGTGAAGCAGGACCTGCAGGCCTTGCAGGATACCCAGGAGCTAAAGGTGACAGGGGCCTACCAGGATTAGAGGGAAAACCAGGATATCCAGGGGAGCAGGGTCTTGCTGGTCCTAAAGGACCTCCAGGTTTATCAGGCCCAAAAGGGGACAATGGTCATGCAGGGCCACCTGGCCTACCTGGTCCAATGGGTGCACCAGGACTTAAAGGAGCACCAGGATTTAATGGTGAGCCAGGCCCAAGAGGACCTTCTGGAATACCTGGTATAAGAGGTCCAATTGGGCCACCAGGCATTCCAGGTTTTCCAGGCACTAAAGGGGAGCCAGGGGCACCAGGATTACCAGGTCCAGCTGGCATTGCTACAAAAGGTTTAAATGGACCCATGGGGCCACCTGGGCTTCCAGGCCCAAGAGGCAACAATGGAGAGCCTGGGTTACCAGGCCCTCCGGGTCCACCTGGTCCTCCTGGGCAAGCAATACTCCCACAGATGCCAGATGGTTATATAAAAGCAGGAGACAGTCAAGGCCTCACAGGAATGCCTCTTATGAAAGCAGGAGTAAATCAAGGTCTAACTGGAATGCCAGTGTCAGCTTTCTCTGCCATTCTCTCCAAAGCCTACCCTGGGGCCACTGTGCCCATTAAATTTGATAAAATCTTATACAACAGACAGCAACATTATGACCCCAGAACAGGAATCTTCACATGTAGGATCCCAGGACTTTACTATTTTTCTTACCATGTACATGTAAAAGGAACAAATGTTTGGGTCGCACTCTACAAAAATGGCTCACCAATCATGTACACTTATGATGAGTACAAGAAAGGATACCTTGACCAAGCTTCTGGAAGTGCTGTCATTGATCTCATGGAAAACGATCAAGTCTGGTTGCAGTTGCCCAATGCAGAATCTAATGGCTTGTATTCTTCTGATTATGTTCACTCCTCTTTCTCAGGATTCTTGTTTGCTCATATGTGATAGTATCCCACCTTAGCTGTCCTAATATTTTCTCTTTCAGATAATTTTAATTGGACTATGATGTGACACCTATGACTGGTCAAACAAATTATTTGCAACAAAGGGGAAGTAAGGATGATAGGGTAGGAGAGTTTGTTTCAAAATTAAGCTTCAGAATAACTTTGTGCATTTTTAGAAATCTGTCAGAGATTTATTTGCAAAAACTTTGTAGTAAGGGCAAGTCAGTTGTCCTGCTGAATACAATATTAAACATTATGGTAATAGATGATGTAGCTCTTCTTTGTTTTACATTTTCTTAATTAGTATTTCTAAGTTGATTTTATATTTTAAATGTACTCGTAAGCCTTCATAAAGTAATCATTCCAGATTACTACACATTTATCTCACTGAAACAAAGACATTATTTTAAATTAATCAGTCACAAAATCAGTTTAGTGTGTTCATAACAATGTTCAAGAGATTGCTTTTAGAGAAAGGGAACACTAATTTACTTTGTTATAACAACAACAGACATGTTTATGAAGTTTCATCAACTTAAAAATATGTGTTTCCAAAAATTTTAGGCATAACAAAGGATTTTATATCTTACTAAGGTACTGATTTCGCTGGAGGGATCTCTTAAAACTAGTTCATCAATAGTCAGAAGTAAAGAAAGAGAAAATCATTTGTCCAGCTATCTGCAAGAAAAGGGGTGTTGTCCCTTTAAGGGCTCTCTTCAACAACGGGGTGAAGGAGAAAGGTTACAGGGATGGACAGAAAGGACAAGACGACTTTGGAAGCAAGTTTTTTGTACTATAGTAATTAAATTTAAATGTCTATTTTAGATAAGGTGGTCTTTTGAAGGATTTATTTAAAAAGAACTATGTCTGAAGAGCCAACCATTTAAGGCTAAAGATGAATACTCAGATTGTGAATCTAAAAATCTATGCAATGATTTTTTAGAAATGTGATTTTATAATCTGCAGCAACAATATTTTTGCAATATTTTTAAAGCAAATTTTAAACTAAGGTGTTGTAGACTAACTAATGTTCTGAGTATATGTTACAACTGTTTTTGTCAGTAAATTCAGAAACTGGCATTATAGATCTACAACCAAACACAGACATTCATGCATATACTGATATACTCCAAATTTAAAATAGCTTTATCATCTGAAATATTAGAGGCAGTCTCTTACCCGCACTGTTTTTCATGCACAGTAAGTTTATTTCTTTAAAAAGCATATATCTTTATTAGGTTTGTTACTTCCCACTTAATGAAAATTGGAAATGTGCATTATTCAACGGCATATCTGATACATTCCTGGCAGAGCTAATTAAATCAGCCAACAGATGACACTGTCATATTTACTGTTCACACGTATATTTAATGTTCCATTAATTTGTTGGATACAGCATTCATCTAATATATAGTACTCAGCACTGAAGTTACTGGTACATAGATGAGGAAATCAACTAAGTTAATATTTTTAATTGTTTTTGTGTGTGTGTTAAATATACAAAATAGCCATGTAACAGTGTAATCAGGATTTTGTTCATATAAGATTCTTCTGTCCATGCATGGCTCTCAAAGAAGAGTATGCATCAGAGAGGCTTGTCAAATAAACCTGAAAAACTAATTTTATTGTTTATTTTAAGCTGGAAGTTGCTTTTACACTGATGCTTTGTCAGTGTTACTCTTACTAAAAGCTAAAAATCCATGTTTTACCATTTTTTATTATGTTATTTCTTTATGAAACCAAAGTCAATGACTGTATTAATTTGAAACCAGCATTCTTTTCTAAACACTTCTATTTTGTTTTCCAAATTTGATAAAACTTTGGTATTAACAAAAAAGAAGTTAATCTTTAAATTGGTCTGTTATTAAGTCAACATGTATTATTTTAGAAATTGTAATAAATTATTATGCAACAGCTTTCCAAAATTCTAGTTATTCCTTTGCCTACAGTGAACAATGCTTCTGGAAGAGTCAAATAAGATTTATGCTACAACGGCCAAGTAGATTTAGTGAGTGTGTTCGTAAATTTTCATGATAGTTTTGCAAGGCTGAATAGCAACATAATAGGCACTAAACACAATACCCAAGTGCCACATAAATTCTCCTTCTTCTTGAGCCAAACTGAAAATTCTAGACACATTGGCCTTTTTGATTATCAGCCTGGTCATTTCTCCTCGTATCCCAATATAATTCATGAACAGATTCCAATTAGGATCACCAATTTTCTATACAACAAATGATTTAAATATGTAATCATCTTGTGATAAAACATTAATCTGCTTGACTTCCCAAAGCATCTTTCCAGCATTTCAAGAGGATATACTTTGCTGCCAATACATTCAATTTATTTGGCACTTCCATTTGGAAAGTGCTAACAGCCACAGGGTAGTGGATATGGGAAACCTTCCATTGGCAAGTACAAATGATCTTCTGATAATGTTGTCACAATTACTTTATACTGAAGTAAAACATGTGCTGAAATTTGCCAACATGTACCAAGCATCAGACAGATTGTTGCCTCACAAATCTAATTACCGGTAGTTACTTTTTTTTTTTTTTAAGTAGGGGGGGGAAGGGTATTAAGTAGTACTATTGAGAATACATTTTATGAAATCTTAACCTCAATCAATGTTAGCACAGACATCCCTACGAGACAAATAACTTGTTACCCACTTACCTCTTCATACATCCAATGAACATAAACCCTTAGGCTTGCTTTATAGGAGTTTAGACAAACAGTACAAGTTAAATACCTGAGTCTTAGACACTGACGTATTAATAAACTTTTCATATTATTGTATCAGAGACTATCTAGCCATGAGTATAATAAGATTTTTAATAACCTCAAAATCTTTGGATGGCAAATTTGGATTTCAGTCACCCAGTTTTAATTTTGCAAGTCCAGCCTGCAAAACACCCTGCTTTTAGTTTTGGATTCACAATCTACTTTTACAGAAAGCAGTGACAGATTCCAATTCTTCTTAGGCAGGTACTACAAAGGTTATTAGACTTCCAAGAAACACCAAACATAGGAATTCAATTAATGGAAAAATGTCAAATCAGAAGTGAATTAAATGCAGCCAGAGAAAAAAAAATAAGGAAAAATCAGAACAAAAAATCATGGATGCTGAGCTCAGAACGAAGATTCATTTTCTTTCACAATTTTTTCACCATTTTTAAAAACAATTATCTATAGTTGAAAAATACTCTATAAACAAAACAAATAATTTACTCCTACTCACAGAGGAAGAAAAATATATATAATTAAAACAACAGTGTAAAGTACCCAGAAGTCTAGTCCTCTTTTGCCAGTACAAATACTGTAATGGCCATCAGCTGTGAGCAGGAAAAGAAAGTTTCAGAAAGTTTTCTGGTTTCAGATAATCTTCCTTCTTGAATTTGATGTTTAGTATTCAGAAAGAATGACAGTTGATTAAGAATTTCAGCTTTTTAGTATGTTGCCATTTAAGTTCAATAACCATGATCTGTAATGTTTCTTAAAATATTTAAAAAGACAATCAAGAATGAAAAAAATTAGAAGTGTGTCCTTTAAACCTGAGGTCCTGAAACTATGGTCCATAAGAGTGCTTACTGATAATACTTGGAGAGTTGGTGCGTACTCTCCTTATCTCCAGTGGAACTGCATGAATAGACAGCTAAAAATACTCTACATACTTTCATAATATCAGTTGTCTATATGCCCAATTGCTTTCATCACTGCAGAAACATAAAGAGAATGCAAATGTGAGAGGCGGTGTCTGGGAAGGATGAATGGGAAGGAAACCGGTCCTCAAGGTACTCTATGAATTAAACTGTGGTCCACATTAGGGCTGGTGGAAAGTTTTCCATCAAAATTAGGTTTTCACTTAAATAGAAGTGTTCACAAAATGTCTGCTTCCCACAGAAAATTTACTTTTTCAATTAAAAAAACACAAAACAAAACCTGAAAACTGAAATGCTCTAAATGCAGCCACATTGCCTCATGGGATTTGTAGTTCAGTTGTCTTATGTCCTCATTCTCCTCTGTGGGCTAGGTTTCTCTCCAGACTACATCTTCCATGATACACAATGGTCAGGGATTCCTGTGATACATCTCCTCCCCTTACTAAAAGGGGGCCATGGTGCACCATGGCAGATTGTAATCCTATCAGGGAGCCTGGCCTATAGAAGAGAATGGGATATGAGGCACCCAAACTACAACTCCCATGAAGTACTGGAGTAGCAGTTCAGAACTGAAATATTTTGGATTTTGGCTAAAATCAAAATAAATATTTACCATGGAAAATTTAGACAAAAATGATTTTTTTTCATTTTTTTGTAGAAGAAAACTCCATTTTTCAACCATCTTTCATCCACACTGTGTAAATGTTCACAAATTCCTGCCTTAAGCTTTAGAAAGCATAATGTTAAAATAAAATTTGTCTTAACTTTTTAATTTGCTTACTTCTACAAGGTGAGAAATATAATTAATACATTTCCCCTAATTAAATATCTCACATAAATTAATCTTAAGGACTTTGAACTAGCAAAATGGCAAGAAATACTTTTAAACTAGTCAAGAGTTTTATAACAATGATTCTTACAACATACTATTAAATATATTCTATGAAGTAATTTTGAAAGGGATTCTTTCAGATACTGCTGGCAAACTATCAAAAATTTACCATTTTGAAAATGATACAAAAAGGAGACAGAAAAACTCCATTAGTTTACACAAAAAGGGCCTACAGATATGGATCAACTATGTTAAAATCATACTTGGTAATAAACAGAAAATGTGGAAGCGGAAATTAATGAACCAAAACTGGTGTGTCACATTTTAGGCCTACTTTGACAAAATAGTGGACAAAATAATGAGGATGGGCTTTTCCAACCACCCTTCCCTGTGAGGTTCCTTAAAAAAAAAAAAAACAACAAAAACACACACACTTTTTGTGAGGGGTGGGGAATAGGGAAGAACAGACAAAGACAACTAGAGTGTCACCATCATGGCTGCCATCCCCATCACCTCCTGGGACCCCGAACTTTCTTCATTCTTATCCTGAGGGGATATCCTGACCAGACTGGTCCAGAAAAGGATCCAGATGACATCAGCACCTGTATCAATTCCAGCTAAATCCCAGACATGATCTGAGATTAAACAAGATCGGACTTTAACAGCAGCAGCAACAGCTCCAGCTCATTTCAACTAACATCTTCTCTTCTAACCAAAAAAATCCCAACAACAGCTGCTACCATCTTTGATACCATCTAAGAGACTGTCAAACCAGGGGGGGAGAGGGGGGAAGGAAGAGGTCCCGCTATAGAGAGAGAGAACAAGAAATGTCGTTACAAAAGCTTTACTTATAAATATAAGATAGAAGATATAGAAAGGTATTTTTATGAACATCTGGTCATTATTTGTGAAATACAGTCTGGTATCATCCACTTGCAGCACTAAACAGTTGTTTTGCTTAGAACCTCTCTACCATATCTTTTCTTTTTTTTTTTTAAATATATTTTAAAACTAGTTGAGAATATTTGAAAATAAAGTACATCCCTAATAAACCCCTATACATTCTGACAAACACTAAGCCACATCTCTACCCAGCAACTAAATACTGAAGTAACATAAGTATCAACAAAAAAGCAAAAACTATTATATTTTCAATGTATAATTTAATTTTACACAATCCTTTAAAAAGTTATATTTAACTGAAAATATTTTGGTTTAATGTTTGTACCCATTCAATAGACTCAAGAAATCTATTCTTAGCAGATATAGTCATACACATTAATAGAAAGTCAGTAGAAAAACTTTATCTACCTCATTTCACAAATCAAACTGTCTATACTATGGAACCACATACCTTCCAATTCCAATAAATATGAACCACAGTGTTATAGCATTTGTAATTAATAATAAAAACCATTGTCTTCACCTCTTATTAAAAAAATGTTGAATAATAATCTTTCAGAGAAACAGCATCACCGTACTAGTAATTCTAGGCAAAATTAGAGGGGTAGGAATGTTCAGTGTTCAATCAATGACATAACTTGATATGCTGAATACTCCCTTAATATTTTGTCTTTTTTTTTTTTTGTCTTGCTAAAAATAATAGTTAATGCAGGAACATATTTGTACACAATGTGCATGCATAAATTACAGTATTCCAGTCTACCTTTCACCCCCACTCCTCCATTCATGAGAGTCAATTGTTTTTTTCTTTTAAGTCACAGTAATTCAGTAAGATAGCACCCCAAAAGTGTTAGGAAATCCATCAAAATGCTTAAATTGAAGGCAGGTAGAGTGTTCAGAGTTATACTGAAATGGCTAACATGCATAGAATACATTTTTATTTCTAATGAAGATCAATTTGAGTAACAAAGCAAATGTAGAAGTTTCTGCTTCAGTAAATATATAAATAGACTTGGACAGATTAGATTTTTATTGGTAAATGACAGGAAATGTTGATTTCCCATTACAGACACAAACCTATGAAAATATATTTCCATCGATGAAAATCAATATGTATAGACAGGCAACGTAAGTAAAATGCTGCTTGAGAATGTAGAGACTGATTAAGAATATTTACTTTGTATATTTTTACATGTGATGTTGACAATTTGTGATGTAATGGTTATAGAGTTTTAACTTTTGAAACTCAACATCTACTGCCATTAAATAATTATTGCCTGATTCCCCATAATTTCCTGCAACTATGAAAATTTAAACCAATCCTTAAACCCCACAATTTTACACAACTGTGAAAATTTAGATCAATCAAAAGTTTTAAAAAATATCTTAAAAATAAACACTGATATTATCCGGTGAAATTATTTAAAAAAAATAAAAATAAAAATTGAACTCTGCCAAGCCTATAAATATTTTCAGCCTATTACAGTAAAGCATGTCTTGAATTAACTCGCCTACCTTTAAAAGCTGAGGTTTTATAGTTATGCTGTATAGCAGCAATCACATCCTTCCAAAAGTTGTATTTTGTCTGTCTGTCATGCTGTAAGAGTAATAAATAAATAAACACACACGTCAGGTATCAGTTTTTATATGAGCAAATAAAGTGAATGTCATTAATAAACAACAATTATTTGAAAGCAAAGCGTTATGGCCTGGGACTCACGAGATCAGGATTCAGCAGGTGCCATCTTAGACAAGTCACTCAAGTCCAGATTTTTAAAGGATTTTAAAGGTATTTAGGCATTACTAAGCTCAGCATTGCCACCCTTTTCTGACTTAGGCCTGGTCTACACTACAGACCTATATCGGTATAAAAATCCACACCCCTCAGCAACGTAGTTACACACTGACCTAGCCCCCCACTCTCCCTCCTGTAGACAGCACTATGTCAGTGGGAGAGCTTCTCTAGCCAACACAGCTACCACCTCGGGGAGGTGGATTAACTAAGCCAACAGGAAAGCTCTCTCCCATCAGTTTACAGCATCTTCATTGAAGCGCTACATCCGTTCAGCTGCACCAATACAGCATTTTAAGACTAGACTTGCCTTTATGAGCCTGAGTCTTATTTTCAAATGTGACTTAGGCACTTAGGAGTCAGTGAACGTCAACGAAACTATGGGCATGGCTAAACTTACAGATGTAGAGTGCCAGGAGTTAAACCAGCCCTTGGAGACAGCAGCAGGGAAAGTGCTACTGTGTGTTCAGAGTGTGCTCCTTGTGACTGTGGAGCATGTCCACATTAGCAGCTCTTACAATGCCACAGAGAGCAGTGCATTGTGTTAGTTATCCCAGTGTGCAAGTGGCTGCAGCATGCTTTGGAAAGGGTTTGCAGTGCCTAATGGGGCAGGCACAGCATCACATGATGCAGTTTCCCAATCCCATTGTTTCATGGGCATCCTACTAGCTTGCCAGCTGCTTTTCAAATGAGGGGGTGGGGAGTGTGACAGGGAGTGTGTTGTGTGTATGTGGGGGGAGAGACAGTGTGTTTTGGGGGGCAGAGGGGGAAGGGGGAAACCCTCAGCCCCCACCCCCCGCCTCTCTCTCTCTCTCTCTCTCCCTCTCACACACACACACACACACACACACAAGCCTGTCTCTGCAGCAGGAGCATTCCACAGTAACGGTTTGCTTTGTGTCCTGGAGGAGATAAGCATGAGAGCTGTCAGAAACGGAGCTTTGAAAGGGGATATCCGCATGCCTGCAGCCAAGTTCAAAACAATGACCAGAATGACCACTTGACTTCAGGGGATTGTGGGACATTTCCGTAGGCCAATCACAGCGCAGTAATGCAATACATCGTCCACACTGACACCCCGGCGCTCCAGCCCGGGTGTAGCAAGCTCTATGATTCTCGTGGAGGTGGATTACCAGGAGCGCTCCAGCTGTAGGGTGGACACCTCAGGAATTATGGCACCCGGGGCTGATTTAATGGGCTCTAACTTGCAAGTGTAGACAAGGCCCTAGAGTCTCTTTTCCAGATCTGAAAAAAATCTCTGTGTAGCTTGAAAGTTTGTCTCACACACCAACAGAAGTGGGTCCAGTAAAAGATATTACCTCACCCACATTGTCTCTCTAGTGAAATTAATGGCCATTATTTGCCCAACTGTCTATAAAGTAAAAGTGAACACTACAAATAAATGATGTTATCTAGAGACATGCTATGTGATTTAGTTACTAAGAAACAAAACCAGGATTCAGCCTTGCAGACGGGGAGGGAAGGAAGGAAGAGGGAAAGGATGAAATCTCAATAGTTGTAGTTTTAGTAAAATAATTGATATGACAGCTGTTCAGATGTTAGGAAGCTTCTTTAATTTTGCACATTTTCAAATATGCAGATTGAGTAGACACCACTAGCTTATTGAATTCATTGATCATGGCATCATGACCTAGTACTACAAATTTCAAAATTTCCAATCAATGTCCTTGACATTAAAGTACTGACTGTTTTGGAAAAAGATTGTCTATTGTTTGAATGAAATCAAGAAAGGTGTAGAAATAAGATCATTACTTATTCCTTATCTGAGTTTGACTTATGTAAGAGAACTTAAATTAGATTTTAAATAAGAATTGCTCACAGGCAAGACAGTGGTTTTATTAAACTATATATTTGCAATATTGTAAAAATCAAAATATTCTCCCCTCCTATGCCTACCTGATTTTGTTAATTGGGAACTATCAAAATCTTTAAAGAAAAGGAATATTTTTTCATAGGATATGAAAATCCTTGCAAAGAGCAAACTCAGCCTTCAAATGTGATTTATAACTTCTCCTTAACACCGTTAGTTCCATTAATTCCACCACCAAATTGTTTTCTGTACAGCACACAATGACTCAGCCAACAACGTATCTTCCTACTCTCCTAATCTACTTGCATAGCTCCATTCAAATCCTAGTGACTCCCCCACCCCAGATACTTCTTTTTAAAAAGATTTCCAGAAGTATTGTCGCAGCAGCTATCACTGATAATAGTATTTGTACAGACAGGAACCCTCCATAAAAAAAAAAAAAAAAAAATACACTTTCACCATTCTTAGAAGGATCTATCTATTCTAGGAACTGACAGCAGAAGAGTGTCTGCTGATCTCAATTGCCATGTTAGGATATAGGGAGAGAAGCAGTTTCCTAAATACCTGAATCCCAGAGCATTAGAGATTGTAATTAGTTCCCTGAAATACATGCAGAATCAAACAAGCGGTCAGTACACACCACAGAGTAAAGATGTTCCCATGTTCATAATGACCAGTCACAGAAGGTAAACGGCAGCAGCATGCAGGCAATATATTCTGAAATAGTTTTATTTTTTTAAGCTAGCCAATAAAGCTTAATGTTTGAGATATAATGTTGCTGTATTATAAAAAGGAATTTTTGTAGCACTGTTGGAACCTCTCAACATGTTGGTTAGCATGGCTTTTGATACAATGGTTAACATGATTTCAAGGGACTGCCTTTGAGATCTTTACCTGCTACCCCAAATTTGTATTCAGATGGGAATAAAGACCCATTCATTAATGCTACAGGGCTGTATAGTGCTAGAAAAATCACTACTTTGGCAGTTAATACCAACTTAATGTCTACTACTCCAAACATGGATTTGCATGAGGGCCCTATATATGGTCTGCTGCTGGGTCTTGGGGGAATGAAGGATTTGATTTTGATTTTGCTTTGATAGCCAGCAAGTTGCAACCTATCAGGGTATCCTTCATGCATCACTTCCAGGTCGTATACCAGCAGCTAAGCAGTGCTGCTGTAGAGAGTTCATTATCCTACACTGGCTTTATATTCCAGGGATTGGAAAGTTTCAGCGCTGTGGTTTTTTAACTTGAATTTTATTGACTTTTTCAGCAAGTTGACCCAATAATGATATAGAATATGAAAACATGATCCAGTAGCCAAGTAACATAATTTCAAATTCTGAATAACCACCACCAACCCAATTATACATAGCAGGTTCCCTGGAATACAGTGAACACGTACAGTGAGATGAAGAATGATCCAGTTGTTAGGGCACTAGCCTTGGACTTGCAAGATCTGGGTTCAATTACCTGTTCAGCCACAGCTCGCCTGTGTGACCTGGGGAAGTAATTTATTCCCTGCTTCAGTACTTCCCTATTTAACAGGGATGTTGTGAGGGTAAATACATCAAAGATTGTGAGGCGCTCTGATTCTATGATAGTCTGATAATGGGTACTCTTCCTTTAAACAGAGATAAAGCTCAGAAGAGATTTAGGATCGCAGTGTCATTAACCAGCACAGAGACTTAACTATAGCAATAGAGGGATACCACCATACTTTACTGTTGAAAGGATCTGTTTTTTATTAAAAAACATCTACAAGTTTCAACCTCCATGCGCTCTTCAATGCAAATGAAATCTGAGAGCATTACCTTCAGGAAGAATTTAAGATATACTGTCTTATACTCCTGTCTGAGTAAAAAGCTCTAGATATTCATGTGACTGCAGTAGAGATATTGTCATCTAGAATTTAATGAGTGGTTATGTTTAGCACCTGAAAAATTTAAAATGATTCCACCTCTAGAGGTGTATTTCTAGGTATACACATATCTGTAGCATGTAGAGTTAATGTGTATTGAAAGTTTTCAATTTGAAGATTTAACCTTCTGAACCCACTTAACTATCTGCCTTCATTAACAAGTCACTTGTAAGAGTTACACTTTATCATATTTCAATTTCCAATTAGTTTTTAAGAATACCGTTCTGAGTGTAAGAAAAACTAAGGCAGACAAGCACTTAACTATTCTTATGCTAGCTCTTTGTGCCCTCTGGTGGGGACAGAGTATATTTTGACCACTCCATTTGTCCTGATTGTTTTAGTACAGAGGTCTCACCAATCCCCCCGCCCCTCTGCCTACCCGCGGGATTGCCCCGTGGCGCTGCGAGCCCCGCGCCGCTCTCTGAAGCAGCTGGCAGCGTGCCCCTTTGGGTCGGGGGGAGGAGGGGGAAGGAGGCAGAGGGCTCCTGCATTGCCTCCTTCCAGGAACCGCCCCCCACAGCTCCCATTGACTGGGAACAGGGAACCGCGGCCAATGGGAGCTTCGTGGGAGGCACCTAGAGGAGCGGCAAGAGCAGCGCACGCATGGAACCCTGATCCCCGCCCCCTCCCCCAGGGGCTGCAGGGACACGGTTCCAGCTGCTTCCTGGAACGGAGCAGCGTGGGGCTGTGGGCCAGGGCAGGCAGGCAGTTGCGCGCCGCTGCCACCCCAGAGCTGCTCTAGGTAAGCAGCACCGGGCTGGAGCTCGCACCCTGAACCCCTCCTGCAGCCCAACTCACTGCCCTGAGCCCCCTGCCACATCCCACACTCCAACCCCCTGCCCTGAGCCCCCAGCCACATCCCACATCCCAACCCCCTGCCCTGAGCCCCCTTCCACATCCCGCAACCCTCCTGCACCCCGACTCCCTGCCCTGAGCTCCCTGCCGCATCTCATACCCCTCCTGCACTCCCTGCCCTGAGCCACCTGCTGTACCCCTCACCCTCTTGCACCTCACCCACCAACTCCCTGCCCTGAGCCCCCTACCACATCCCACACCCCAACCCTCTGCCTTGAGCCCCCTGCCACATCCCGCATCCCTCCTGCACCCCAATGCCCTTCCCTGAGCCCCCTGCCACACCCTGCACACCTCCTGCTCCTCAACTCCCTGCCCTGAGCCCCCACTGAACCCTGCACCCTTTCTGCACTCCCTGGGGGCAGTGTTGGGGTGGGGACTTCGGGGAAGGGGTTGGAATGGGGCAGGGAAGGGGTGGGAAGAGGTGGGACAGGGGCAGGGCCTAATAGAAGGGGTGGAGTGGGGGCGGGGCCAGAGGCAGCGAGGGGGGGTGTCAGTGATGCGGCCCTCGGTTCAATGCACTAGTCCTCATGTGGCCCTCATGGTCATTTGAGTTTGAGACCCATTTTAGTAGAAGACCTACATACACTGTAGAATTGGAATGCAAAGGTCCAACCCAATTTATATTTCACTTCTTAGCATAAGTGTCAAGACAATTCATTATTCAACATGGTACTTTGTGTATTTAGGGAGGGGAGGGAAGAGAGAAGAGCAGAGACAGAAAAAGAATAAAACAAGTAGCAATATTTTTCTTTTCTCTTAATTGAGCTTGAAATTATGTAGCTCTTACCTTGTCTAAACAATCCACAATCCTTGCACAAAGAAGGGCTCCTGGCAGGTCAAAATAATTATCATAGCAATAATATTTAGCTGCAAAAGAAAGAAAAGTTGTTTTAAACTATTGTGTATATTTTAACTGGGGGAAAAGTCTGTGTTTAAATGGTTAATTTTAAAGTTCCCATTGTGTTTTTACCGGGATTAGATATTGGCCATTGGCAAATCTATTATCATGTTACTTTTTTCATGACACTCTCTTTCTTTTTCTGGACATCATTCTATTAGAGATAGAAAATTGCTACTCTTTTAAAAATAAATATTAAGCCTCTGGATGAGATCCTCACCAGTTCAGGCAAAAAGGGCCAGAGTCGTGTAACGGAGCTCTAAAAATATTGATGAGTCCTGCTGGGGGAAGACTCCCACAGTGCAGAACTGAGGAAGACAGTCAGAAGGCTACCTTTTGTGAACATCCTCACAAGTCCTGGTGTAGGGGCGTGTTAGGGGCAAGACTGCCGGCTACAGTGCTTTGGAGAGTCCAGGCAGCACTATGATCCATAGGACAGCCTGCTGTAACTGAGGCCAGGTCTACACTAACCCCCTAATTTGAACTAAGGTACGCAACGTCAGCTACATGAATAACGTAGCTGAAGTTCGAAGTACCTTAGTTCGAACTTACCTCGGTCCACACGCGGCAGGCAGGCTCCCCCCGTCGACTCCGCGGTACTCCTCTCGTCTAGCTGGAGTACCGTAGTCGACGGCGAGCACTTCCGGGTTCGACTTATCTCGTCCAGACAAGACGTGATAAGTCGAACCCAGAAGTTCAATCGTTCGCCACCGAACTACCGGGTAAGTGTAGACCTACCCTCAGTCAGGCATCTTGGACTAAGTATACTGGGGGCCACTCCAGCCCTCAGAGCAGCCCAGAATATGCAAGGTGTAAAAGTGGCTTGAAGACATCAAAATCCCATTTTGAGGGCTGAGTTCATGCTGTGCCTTGTAGAGGAGCAGTGCTCTATTCCTGCAGGCATATAAGATATAACTACCTAACGTAGGTAGTTATCTGTATACTTAAATGGAAGTACCCAAGAGTAAAGCTATGGTTAAGATAATGACCTTCATCCTGCAAACTCTTATATTTTATTGACTTAAGCATTTTAAATCCTTATATATTTTGTGTGAAATCAGTGTTCCCAAAGGAGGCCAAGTTTATTTTATTTTTTAGTTAATAAAAAAAGTATCAGAGCATCAAACCTCTGTGTACATTATAGATGACTGTAAAGACCAAAGTCCCTTATTTATCCACAAAATAGGTAAAGGGTATGAATGTAAGTTTCTCTCCTGAAATGGAAAAAAAAGCACCCCATGGAGAAGAGAGTATTTCAGTCTTCCAGGCCTATTCAGTCCTTTACATTTATACTTAGAGGCTGTCAATGACAGAGAGTCCAGAGTAGTGAGTCAGCAATGAGCAAAATTTGTAATGATGTGCAGACTGTTTGCCCTAAACAATGTAAGATGGTGGCGTGACATTGCACTCCATATGTTTTATGGAAATGTGCTTGTGAGTGTGAATATGATGTAACTGGAATATGCTTTATACAAAAGGTCTCTTGTAAGGTATCATAACAAAGGTTATAACCTACTGAATATATTCCTCCTATTTGTATGCATGTATCATTCTTGTATCTGAAGCTAGAAATATGAAGTATAACTCTTGAGGTCCTATTGTAATTATGCAAAGTGTGGGCCATTAATGGTGGTTTAGACTCTTGATGGCTCCCATTGACTAGGACAATTGGTTGTATATGGTTTATTTACCTCAAGCCTTCCTGTGTAGGTGTGGGCCAACCCTGGAAGAATGGCGACTAGGGGTCTTATAGTGACATGTGACCATGTCACATGATACTGGAATCCACCTTAAATCTGATACTTTTCCATTTAGAAGGAGGGGTGCAGATGCAGAGAGACAAAAGATTCTTGCCTTGTGCCAAAGCTATCAAAGGGAGTTGAGCAGGATAAAGTGGTCTGCAAGTCATGAGAAAACCCCTGCTTACCACCTGAGATGTCTGCTGAAACTAACAAGGACTGTACCAGTGGAAAGGATTGGGCCCAGACTAGGAAGGCGTCTAGTCTGTGAAAGAAGCTTATTGGAACATCTCTGAGGGTGAGATATTACCTGTAATCAGTTTCTTAAAGTATTAGGCTCAGACATGCATGCTTTTGCTTTATTTTGCTTGTTGACTTACTTTGTTCTGTTAGTACTTGAAACCACTTAAATCCTACTTTTTATACTTAATAAAATCACTTTTGTTTATTAATAAACCCAGAGTAAGTGAATAATACCTGGAGGAGCAAACAGCTGTGCATATCTCTCTATCAGTGTTATAGAGGGCAGACAGTTTATGAATTTACTCTGTATAAAGCTTATACAGGGTAAAATGGATTTATTTGGGGTTTGGATCCCATTGGGAACTGGGTGTCTGGGTGCTGGAGATAGGTAACCCGCTGAGCTGTTTTCAGTTAAGTTTGCAGCTTTGGGGGCATGGACCAAACCCTGGGTCTGTGTTACAGCAGGCTAGTGTGTCTGGCTCAACAAGACAGAGTTCTGGAGTCCCAAGCTGACAGGGAAAACAGGCTCAGAGGTAATTTCAGCACATCAGGTGACAGTCCCAAGGGGGTCTCTGTGACCAAACCCGTCACAGGTGGTCTCAGTGTATTTCTCCAAGGAATACCGACCCACCCCAAAGAAAAGCTTTACAACCAAAACTAGACCACCAACTTGTTTCACATGGGGCAAACAGCAGTCAATCTTAACAACTTCTGTTCATTGCTGACATGGACTCAGTATGAACCTGAGAATTAAAGGTGGAAAACTACATATCTCTTTAGCAATCCCCAAGACATCCAGTCCCCTACATTTTTCTAATATAACAATATTTTAAGTGTTTAAAGGAAAAACTGCATAACAGCAGCAAGTATTGCAGTAGCCAAAACAGTTTCCAAGTCCATGAAGTCTCACGTAAAGAAATTATTTATATTTACCTGAGCGGGAAACCATTCCACTGAATGTTTTAAAGTGTTTCCATTCCCTCCTGCCATAAATTTCCAAGATCTCTTCAGGAGTCATACTCTTCGTACCATGGCTTGCCCTAATTGATGTATTGCATGACAAAGGTTAAAAATATTTAAAATCATTCAAATTGCCTACAGTGCACATAGGTGTGTAATAAATAATCAAATACTGAGCTAGGCCATGTGATTGATCCCTCTCCCATTTCCTCTCCACTGAGTAATTTGTACTTGGGGAAAAGGGAGTGCTCTTTCTCAAATGCCAGGCTTGATTCTCTCACAACCCAGAAGATACAGAATTTCTCTGATAAATCAATAGTGCCTTGCTGAAAATAAGATCACTAAATCTACCCTTTCATCTAAGGACATTTCTTTAATGATACAAATGATTTTCCTCTGGTCTGACTAAAAGGAATAAGATCTGGGAAAAAGTATATTTTTCTGCCATTAACATCAATATCTTTTGCAGCAAGTAATATGCCCCTCCAAACTGAGATCATAACCACTAGTCTTTTCCTTGTAAGGATTCTTAACTGCAGTGAGCACTCCCGTAGGCCCTTGGTCAAAGGGACCATCTTTTATATTAATTTCAAACATATATGGATATCTTCTATAATAGATCCAGTCACATTATTTTCAGGAGTGCCAAGAATCCATGTTTTGTGCCCAATTAACATATCTGGGGGAAAATATGTAATTTCTTCCTTCTACAGTATGTCAGCATTTTTTTCTGGACAGTACTGTGTGATTAGCCATTTTGGACTCTAATCCAGTGCTGAGCTAAGCGCAGGACGGTCCCTATATCCATGTAGAATTCATTACAGAAGTACTGCTTCTTTTACAGTCAGCATCTGATCCTCATCTGTTGTATGTAAAAGGTTTGTCCTGATTAATTAGCTTATGAAAAATCTCAATTTTTCCCCATAGAGAAGCTAAGGTGCATTCAGAAAAATCACTTCTCTTTGTTGTGATCTCAAACACTCCAATGTCTTTCCTAGCATCTCTTCCCATAGTGCCAGAAGAGTCATGCTCCCATATAACTAGGGCCCTAACAAATTCATGGTCCATTTTGGTCAATTTCATGGTCGTGGGATTTTAAAAATCATAAATTCCATGATTTCATATATTTAAATCTGAAATCTCAAGGTGTTGTAACTGTAGCAGTCCTGATCCAAAAGGGGAAGGGAGGGGGATCACAAGTTTATTGTAGGAGGGTCGTGGCATTGCCACCCTTACTTCTGCGCTGCCCTCAGAACTGGATGGTCAGAGAGCAGCAACTGCTAGCCAGGTGTCCAGCTCTGAAGACAGCACCACGTTCAGAAGCAGCGCAGAAGTAAGAATGGCATGGTATGGTATTGCCACCCTTAATTCTGCACTGTTGCTGGTGGTGCTGCCTTCAGAGCTGGGTGCCCGGCCAGTAGCCGCCGCTCTCCAGCCACCCAGCTCTGAAGGTAGTGCAGAAGTAAGGGTAGCAGTTCCACGACCCCCTACAATAACGTGCAAAATCCTCCTTCCCCCCCCTGCAATTTTGGGTTGGGACCACTAGTTTGAGAAATGCTGGTCTTCCCTGTGAAATCTGTATGGTATAGGGAAAAAGTACACAAAAGACCAGATTTCCTGGGGGGAGACCAGTTTTCATGGTCCGTGATGCATTTTTCACAGCCATGAATTTGTTAGGGCCCTACATATGACAGTCTTTTACAAATTTTCTTTGTCTTGACTTCTATATATTGTGCTAAAATCACTGCTTAAATTCTTCCCTTCACTTGTTTAGTGTACAACACACACCTCAGGCCCTGAACTATTTAGGCACAGTGGAAAAGGAATATATCAATCATGAATGTTATGGAAAAAGAGAATAGGGACGTGTTATTTATCCTTTCACATAACACAAGAACGAGGGGGTCACCCAATGAAATTCATAGGTAGCAGGTTTAAAACAAACAAAAGGAAATACTTCACACAACATACAATCAACCTGTGGAATTCATTGCCGGGGATGTTGTAAAGGCCAAAAATATAACTGGGTTCACAAAGAATTAGGTAAGTTCATGAAGGATAGTTCCATCAATGGTATTAGCCAAGATGATCGGGGACACAACTCCATGCTTTGGATGTCCCTAAACCTTCAACTGCCTGAAGCTGGGACTAGAGGACACTGGATGGATCACTCAAAATTGATCATTCTATTGATTCCTTCTGAAGCATCTGGCCACTGTCAGAAGACAGGATGCTGGACTATATGGACCATTGGTCTGACCCAGTATGGCCATTTTTATGTTCATGTAGTATCTGTGTTAACTTTGAATTATCTGAATTTTGTTACTCTGTGTGTGTGACTCGGGGTGGGGGGGTGGGGGGGCGCGGAGAGCTTAACATTATATATAAGACACCTTGTTTGTGGATATTCACCCCAATTCTCAAATTTGCAATTAAAGTTATTTTTTGGTATTCTCAGTGTTTACATAAATTATATGTAGAGCAGGCAGAAATTTTGCAAATTTCTGAATTTTGAATTTGGAAAACAGTAGAGATTTGCAACATTTTATGTTTTACCACCTCAAATTACAAACTTTCCTATGACTTTTATAGCTAATAATGACAAATGGCTTTGTCCACCAGCTATCTAATCCTACTGTTTTTTAGACCCCAGCCCTGCAAAGACATAAGTATGCACATAACTTTGCACACTGTGATTAGTCTTACTGAAGTCAATGACAATATTTCAAGTGCATAAAGGTAAGTACAGGATCAGGGCCTATGAATACAGTCGCTTGACACATCGGGTGAACAAAGCAAAATTAAGTATCAGAGGGGTAGCCGTGTTAGTCTGAATCTGTAAAAAGCAACAGAGGGTCCTGTGGCACCTTTAAGACTAACAGCAGTATTGGGAGCATAAGCTTTTGTGGGTAAGAACCTCACTTCTTCAGATGCAAGTCCCTTCAGATACAAGTGAGGTTCTTACCCACGAAAGCTTATGCTCCCAATACTTCTGTTAGTCTTAAAGGTGCCACAGGACCCTCTGTTGCTTAAAGCAAAATTAGTTTCAATAACTGTACCAAGGGTCCTATCTGGAAAAACAAGTAGTACATCAATTTCCACTGACAGCATCAACTAACATAGCAGGAAAATCATGAAGGAGTGCAGTAGCAAAAACATTAAGAGGCTTAAGAAAGAGAGAGATGTTCCAAACTAGCAAATAAAAGCAACTTTTATTGTGCCATTATTTATAAAATGGATGGGTCACCAAAAAGTTACACATGTACATTTAAAACAGATTGCGCACAAAGTTACATATGTTGCACTTAGCTTCTAATGTAAAAAATAAATACATATGGTGATTAGTGTTCTAAATATTTAATAGTTGTCCCAATTATCAGATGCTGGCATTTAAAAAAAGTATGCAATCTTTTTTTATCTGTCTAGCCATAAAAATTAATCAGTATTACCTCAAAATTGTTCCATCTTCAGCGAGCTTTAAAAAGTTTCCATCTTCCAGATCCAATGCCAATCCTTTACAGCTAAAATTCAGTTTATTTAAAAGAAGAAACAAGAAAAGTAGTAATTAGATAAGAAATTATACCAGAGTGATAATGAAGCATATATCAGACTGTCCAAACGATATGCAGTTATAACAAGTATGCAACTTTACCACACAAAGAGAGGCCTTGATCCTCCAAACACTTCCACGTGTGAGTAACTTTATATATGCAAGTAAACATATGAGGTGAAATCCTAGCCACATTGAAGTCAGTAGCAAAACTCCCACTGACTTCACTGGGGCCAGGATTACTCTGAGTTCAAGGAGATTACTCACATGAACAAATTTATTATAAGTGTTTGGAGGATGAGGGCCTAAATTTCTACAGCCAAGGTATGTGCATGTTAGCCAGTTTTTAATATAAAGGAAAAACAACATCTAACTGGTTAATATTAGGTAGTAACTTGAGCTCATTACTAGCTAGACTGGACAGATGAAGTCCTACCAACCCAAACATTAACTGTTGTTTTACTGGAGTTCAACATAAAGGTGAAACATAATTAGGACAAGAAACTGAGTAATGATTTACATTGTTTGGAGAAGCAAGGAATAAAAAATGCCACTGATGATTCCAGTGAGAAGGGACAGATAACTGCAGTCACACAGAATGAACTCTGGAATTTTTAGAGCTTAGCAGATAGAAACCAAACCAAACATAATCACATTTTCATCTTTATTATCAGATACCCAGAGTGATGATGGAATGGTCCAGGTGAGGACAGAAATGAGTTCAGAGCCTTGAATATGTAATGTATGTTAGAACTATGCGCAGGTAACACACACACACACACACACACACATGACCCAGGCCTGATGGCTATGCATGAGGTCGACCCCTGAGTCTACAAAAAGCCCCATTGACCTCAGTGGGACTCCACAGAGGTTCGGGGGTTAGCCAGCATAGATCAGATTACAGAACGGAGGTCTAGGCATATGGTTCTACCAGATATCTTTATGCCTCAGATGACTTGTAAGAGATGAGAAGTACCAGTCTGGTATAAATACAATTTCAACATATATCCTTCAAGCAGTGTATTGCGGTCCCAACAAACCCAGCCCTCTCTTATCCACGATATTGGTATATTCATATTGTGATGTTTCAGTATATGAAAGTAACTTGGGACTTGTTTTTATCATCTAAAAAGTTGCCAAACTGTCAAATTGGGTCCTTTCTTCAACTTCTGGGAAGAAAAACTTACTCCAAAATACAGATATCTCACTCCAAATGCTAACACCGTAGATGAATAAACCAACCAAACAGAATTTTAGCTGAAATAGGATCACATTTTTAAAAATCACATTGAAAACACTATCAAGGCTTTTAGGCCTCAAACGAAAACTACTATATTAGCTATTGTTTTGATTCAACATGTGCATCCGTATTACACTGCATCTATCTTTGGAACTGGAATGTGTTTTAAATGGCAAATCTAGTGTCCAGAGACCAAGGTTTTTATAGAAGTCAATATCTTGCCTGTTCACTAATGAAAAATATTAGAGCGGCAGGAATTTATGACATGCACACGTGATGACATTGGCAAAACAACTCATGCAGAGAGTTCCAGGACCCCAATTTGCTTGCTGCAAGACTCTGAGAAAGTCACTTAACCTCTATGCAATTCAGTTTCCCCCCACTATAAAATGAGGATAATGATATTTACCAAACTTTGTAAAATACTTTGGGATCTGTGAATGCAAATCTATATGTAAGGGCTAGGTATTTATTAGAGCTAGTTGAAGAATCTCAACATTTTCAAGGGGAGAGAATTCTAATTAAAAAAAATAAAATTTTGACAATTTTTTTTGAAAGCCTGAAATTAAGCAAATTTCAACCAGCTCTACTATTTATCATTTTGGAAGCCTGTTGTTTCAATATAATTTGACTTTTTAAAACCACGATTTAGTAATATAAGATAGATTCTTTTGGTGGGACTCACAATCATGTCTCTTCAATATGACAAGTTATTTTCTCAGCCCCATAAAAACTGTGGCATCAAGGAAGTAAGACATTTCTAAAAATATTTACCAAAAGTCCCAGCTTTCTGGAGGTACAGTCAGCAATTCTTTATCATAACTCTTCTCGGTTACCAGGTAGCGGGCAAAACTATCATATATAAGCTACAAATGAGAAAAATAGTGAGAGGAAAAAAAACGTTTTTATATCAGTAAGAGAAACAATCCTTACCCACAATCTCAATAAGTAAAATGGGCAGTTAATAAAAGAAGAGCACAACTTATCCCTGCATGTATAAATTGAATGTTAATTTTAATTAAGTTCTAAATAATTATGATTATGAGTCACAGCAACAGTTAAAATACTGTTTGTTATTATTTCTGCAGTATGGTGAAATTTCAAGATTTAAGTAAATAAGCTTTATATCACGCTCTATTAAGTACAACGGATTCAATTCTAACAATAGATCTTCTACAGCAAGTATTTACAGTTTTAGTCTGGCAAAAGTATATTAAAGCCAAAACATTGTAGAGTTGAATCTTTGTAGAGAACACAGTTAGTGAAAGCTGTATGCTACATCTATGTTAAATGTATAGCAGTACATGAAAAAAAAAACTGTCAACTAGTCATTCCCTAGAGTAGGGGTGGACAAACTACGGCCCTCCAGACGTTTTAATCTGGCTCTTGAGCTCCCGCAAGGGAGCGGGTACAGGGCTTGCCCCGTTCTCGTACTCCAGCCGGGGGGCAGAGTCAGAGGCTTGCCCCACTCCGCGCAGCTCCCGGAAGCAGCAGCATGTGACCCCTCTGGCTCCCATGTGTAGGGGCAGCCAGGGGGCTCCGCACACTGCCCCCGCCCCAAGTGCTGCCCCTGCAGCTCCCATTGGCCAGGAATCGCAGCCAATGGGAGCTGCAGGGGCGGCACCTGCGGACAGGGCAGCACGCAGAGCCACCCGGCCACGCCTCTGCTTCTGTAAGCTGCTTGAGGTAAGCGCCGCCCAGAGCCTGCACCCATGCTCCCCTCCCACGCCCCAACCCCCTGCCCCAGCCCTGTTCCCTCTCCCGCCCTCTGAACCTCTCAGTCCCAGCCTGGAGCACCCTCCTGCATCCTGAACTCCTCATTTTTGGCTCCACTCCAAAGCCCGGAATCCCCAGCCAGCGCCCTCACCGAACCTCTAATTTTGTGAGCATTCATGGTCCAGCATACAATTTCCATACCCAGATGTGGCCCTCGGGCCAAAAAGTTTGCCCACCCCTGCCCTAAAGCCAGAAAAGATTTAGTTCATACTAATCTTGTTGAGAGTGGAAGTAGGACTGTTGAAATGTTGCCATCTAAACTGTTTTTCGAAGGACAATTGGGTTTTCAACTAAATTAAATTTTTCACAAAAAATGACTTCTCTCCATGGAATGACAGCCTGATCTGTAAGCAGCTTTCTTGTCAATTTCCTGGCTCCATGGGATAGCCAGGAAATTGACAAGAATGACAGCCAATAGCTGATGTAAGTAAACTGCAGTGTCTACTTGGACACTGCATCATCCTAACTACATCCACACAAGCCCTACGCCTCTCGTGGAGGTGGAATTGTTATATCGGTGTAGTAGGGCACTTACACTAATGGGAGCAAGGCAGTAGTGTGTACACTGACATAATTAGATTGACATAAGCTTATGTTGACCTAACTCTGTAGTGTAGACCAGGCCTAAGTTTTACAATGAGTTTTCCCAGCACATATAATTCACCCTCAAAAAATGTTTGTGAATTGAGGCAATGTGAAACAGAGATGAAAATAAATCATTCCTCCCACCTACCCCTCCCAGTAAGCAAGAAGAATGGATTCTGAAGCTAAAATCAGAAAGACACAGCATGCTTATATGCTAAACATTTTATTTTAAGCCCCTAAGAATTCACCAATATATAAGCAGATAAGTCATCGAAAAATATTAAAGGCCTGAATTTCAAAGATGCTAAGCTCTTAAACTCGCACTTCCTTCAATGGGAGCTGCCGCTGTATACAACACCTATAAAAATCAGGCCCTAAGAGTGTTATAGCTATAAGGGCTAAAAACATCCAACATTTGTCTGAGGGCCTGTTTACACTTGAAATGCTGCAGCTGTAATACTTTAATGCAGACACTACTTACACTGACAGGAGGGGTTCTCCTGTTGCTGTAGTTAATCCACCTCCAGGAGAGGCGGTAAGAATTCTTCTGTCACTCTAGCACTGTCTACACCAGGGGTTAGGTTGAAATAACTATGTCACTTGGGGTGTGGATTTTTCACACCCCTGAGCAACATCGCCAGATCAACTTAATTTCTGAGTGTAGATCACGTTTCCATTTGCTTTGCTTGGGCAAAAATGTCCATTGAATTAGAACAGGACAGGGCCCAAAATTGGTAGTTTTGTTTTAAGCTTCCAAGATAGTATAAAAAATAGCATACATACGTATAGCAAATGTAATCTAAACAAGAGCCCAAAGTACGTCCCATCTATGGATGGGTCACTACTATGCTTTCAAAAACTACAAGGAGTCTGGTGGCACCTTAACGACTAACAGTTTTATTTGGGCATAAGCTTTCGTGGGTAAAAACCTCACTTCTTTGGACGTGAGGTTTTTACCCATGAAAGCTTATGCCCAAATAAAACTGTTAGTCTTTAAGGTACCACCAGACTCCTTGTAGTTTTTGTAGATACAGACTAACACGGCTACCCCCTGATACTTAATACTATGCTTTCAAAACCTATCAGGGATAAAATGCCCCCTGCTTCCTTCAAATACTGGCAAATCATGGTCTAATTTTGCTTAACTGGTCACAATTTAAAATGCGGGCTATTTAACAGTGGATGTCTGCAGCCTCCTGACCTCCCTGCACAAAAGTAGCTCTGGATTGCAGCTATCTCCGGGCTGAGGGCGGCAGCTCAACGCTCTGCACAAGAATGAATGGGCGGGGCCTCGCTCCTCTCCGGCGTTGTTCACAGGCGGGAGGAGGAGTCGGGGACCTAGTAGCAATCCGCGCCTCTGTCGTGAACGCGCGACGGGGCTCCCTGGGGAAGCCAAACCCGCCCGCTCCTGCTTGCACGAGGAGCAGGCGGCCGCGGCAGCACACGGAGGGGCTTGGTCAAAACCCGCTGAGGAAGTCAGAGCCCCGCCACGAACCCGAGCGCTCCTGAGAGCCGGGCCACGGCTCTGCCTGGCGCTGCACTGCCCCGGTTGGCCTGGAAGAGGCCCCAGGGGTTCCCCAGGCGCGGGGCTTGCCTCGGGCAGCCCAGCGAAGTCCTGCGGGCCGGGAAGCCGCTCGGCTGCAGCAGGACCCGCTCCCCAGCCCAGCTCCGGCGGCTGAGCTGGCGCCCGCCACTCACCCGGGCGGTCTCGGGGCGGTTGTAGCGACACAGCGTGTGGTCCAGGTCGAAGCCGAGCGCGTCACACTGGGCCAGAGAGAAGGGCCGGGTCATTGCTGCACAGGCGGCGGCTCCGGGGGCAGGCGAGGGGAAAGGAAAGCGGCGCTGCTGCGGCTGCTTCCTGCGGCAGCTGCTCTCACTCGCTGCTGCCACCAGGCCGCCCCAGGGCCGGCTGCGCCTTTCCCCGCCCTCTCGTCTGCTCTGTGGCGCTCACCTGCTCCTGGCCATGCAGGTGTAGCCCTATCCGCCTGGCCACCTGCCTCTCAGACGCACCTTGACAGGGGCGATGGCTGATGGGGGCAGGAGGCCTGAGCCAGAGTGACATTGTTCTCCCACTATGAGAAAGAGACCAAGTGACCTTCTCCGTTGGATCATATGAACTGGAACCATAAACTCTCTGAACATTAAATCTCACCAAATGAGGGTTAATCCATCCTCACCATCATATCCCCTCATTATTATCCACACCCGAACATAGCCACTTTAGGAACTTCATACTCTCATATCTCAATGTCTGTACTTTGACCCATCAACCTTTTACCCCCAATCGGGGATATTGCAGATTATGTATTCCTCATGGATCTTGTCTTAAACCAAACTTTGCACCCTCGATAATCTGTATGTTGTTCACTGATAACCAGAAACTTCTATGCTCAAACTCTGCTCACTATTTTTTTTAACATCATCTTAATAAAATTTTTAGAACTTCCCCCCCGCTCCCACTGCCTAAGGCTCTGGGAGGGAGTTTGGTGGGGGAGTGGATCTGGGGTGCAAGCTCTGGGCTGGGGCAGGGGTTTGGGGTGCAGGTATAGGCTTTGGGAGGGAGTTTGGGTGTGAGGGGTCAGGCTCTGGGAGCGAGTTTGGGTGCTGGTGCAGGCTCTAAGGTGGGGGGGTAGAGGAGGAGGTGATGGGTACAAGCTCTGGGAAGGAGTGTCGGGGGGTGCAGGAGGAAATTTGGGGGCCGGAGGGTGTGTGGGTGCTGGAAGTGGATGGGGGGGGTTCAGTGCTTACCTGGGGCACCCCTTCCAGTAGTGGCTCCTAGGCTGGGCAGGACGGGCAGTCTCCATGAGCAGCTGTCCCCAGGTGCCGCCCCTGCAGCTTCCCATTGGCCACAGGGGCATACGGGGTGGGTGCAGCGGCACAGGTTGTCGTCCGCGTCGTCGTCCCCCCGGGCTGCAAGGACGTGCTGGCAGCCATGTGGAACGAGCGCGCAGGAAGCCGCTCAGCCAAGCCCCTGGGCTGTTTTAAATCACCTGGGGGCAGCAGGCGGGACCGAGGGACGTGCGGGGGGACAGGCGGGAAACTTTGTTGGTGCCTGGGCACCACGGGCCCACAGAACTCGCCACACATGAAGGGTTGTAAGGGCCCGGGCCCTAATGAGACACTAGAGACCACTTGCCATAAGGTGAGGAACACTATTGGGCTGGCCCTTCCTCCCCCTGCACTGTGTGGGAGAGTTTACTCCCTCCTCTCCTCCATCGCTGGTGATGGTCTCAGTGCCCCCAGGAATTCAGAGACATTCCTCACCCCAAACTACAGTTTCAGAACAATATTGAATATGACTGTTGTTGTTAATGCCTGTTATTTTATTGTGAGTCTTGCAATATTCTGTGTTTTTTTTCTTAAAGCCCCAGCTGCAGGAGTCATGGGATTAGATGACACTCTTAGCTTTCAATTTTTTTTAAAGAAAGCTTCTAGCTCTGACCGATGCAAATGCTTGAAAAGTGTCAACTAATGCAACCTCAAACACTCAGAAACCAGAAGGAAAATAAAATGAGCCCAAGCTATATTAATTTTTTAAAACCTTGTGATTAAACTCAGGATTAAACCATTTCCTCAGGACAAATCATGCAATTTGAATTAAGCTACATGTATTGAACAGCTAAATTTTCATTCATGTATACTCATTCACTGATAAGTTATTTCACCAAAACTGCAAATGCACTTTCCCCTAGGAACACAAGACAAAAACACAGAGCTGGAGGATGGTGAAATATTCATGCCATTGAGACTTGATCAGCAGGACATTGAATGTATATACTAGGAGTGGCCAAACTGCATCTCACGAGCCACATGCAGCTATTTTACAGTTAAAATGTGGCTTGCAGACACCCCCCAATCCCTTCCCTACCTATCAGACTTGAGGGAGGGAAGCTCAGGCTTCATCCCCAATCTTGCTGAAGAGCTACCCCGGACGGAGCCCCAAGCCCCAGCAGGTGCCTCCTGCTGAGCTGAAGCCCTGAGCCCTGCCAGGCGAGCCTGGCCCTTGAACTTCTGAAGATTATCATGTATCGGGGTAGCCGTGTTAGTCTGTATCTACAAAAACAACAAGGAGTCTGGTGCGAAGAAGTGAGGTTTTTACTCACGAAAGCTTATGCCCAAATAAATCTGTTAGTCTTTAAGGTGCCACCAGACTCCTTGTTGTTTTTGAAGATTATCATGTGGCTCTGAGGGTCAGTAAGTTTGGTCACCCCTGAGGGCTGACAAGCAACTGATATCAGAACAGACCCTCAAAACACTGCATCACCCAAACAGCCAACTGCCAGTCATCACGAGAAAGACTGTCATAATAAAGACTCACATGCTCCAACATCATACTTCCTGCAGAGTATATACAACACTTTGTACAATAGCAAAGCATGAAAGATCAATCTTCCTAAAACCAGAGGAAAGTACCTTAGTTGCCAAGCAATATATAAGTTAGCTTAAAAAAATTGGTGTTAAATTATATTTAGGATGGCATAGCCTTTCAGGGGGGGACAGGGGAAGGCAGAAGCCCCCTCCCCCCGAGTTTCATACAGGAGGTATGCAAGTTCCCAAGTGGAGCTCTTAACTACAGCACAGCATTAGGTCTTGTCTACATTGGCACTTTACAGCGTTGCAACTTTCTCACTCGGGTGTGAAAAAACACACCCGAGCACTGCAAGTTTCAGCACTGTAAAGTGTTGGTGTAGACAGTGCCCCAGCGCTGGGATCTATTCCCCTTGCGGAGATGGGTTTTTTTAGCATGCTGGGAGAGCTCTCTCCCAGCACTATGCTGCGACTACACAAGCCATGTTAAAGTGCTGCCACCAGTGAAGACATACCCTTAGTGTGAAATGTAAATTCTGCAGAGGAGAGGTGCCCCTGGAGCAGGGAGTCAGTATTTTGTTTACAAACAAAGGCAGGGTGATTAAGATAAAGGGCTGGTGATTAAATTAAAAGCCTGGAAGTCTAGCCCGTAAAACAGGAATCCCAGGGGGAAGGGGTTGTTTTAGAGCAGTGGTTTACAAACTTTTTTTCTGGTGACCTAGTTGAAGAAAATTGTTGATGCTCAGAACCCAACGGAGCTGGGGATGAGGGGTTTGGGGTGTGGGAGGGACTCAGGGCTAAGGCAGAAGATTGGGATGCAGGGTTGAGGGCTGCAGGGTGGCGCTGGGAATGAGGTGTTCAGGATGTGGGAGGGGGATCTGGGCTGGGGCAGGTGGTTGGGGTGCAGGAGGGGGTCAGAGCTCGGGGCTGGGGATGAGGGGTTTAGGAGCAGGAAGGGGCTCCAGGTTTGGGGAGGCTCGGAGAAGGGGATTGGGGTGCGGGCTTACCTCGGGCGGCTCCCAGTCAGCAGTGCAGCGGGGGTGCTAAGTCAGGCTTCCTGCCTGTCCTGGCACCGCAGACCCCGCTGCACCCCGGAAGCAGCCAGCAGCAGGTCCGGCTTCTAGGCAGAGGTATGCAAGCGGCTCTGCACACCTCTCACTCTCAGGCACCCAACTTCGCCCCCCAGGAGCTCAGGGCAGGGGCAGCGAACGGAGCCCTCTGGCCCTCTCGCCTAGGAGCCAGACCCGCTGCTGGCTGCTTCCAGGGCGCAGCGCGTGTCAGAACTGATAAGAACTAGCCTGCCTTAGCCGGGCAGCACTGCCAATGGGACTTTTAATGGCCCAGTCGGCGGTGCTGAC
Organism: Trachemys scripta elegans; assembly: GCF_013100865.1. NCBI lineage: Eukaryota > Metazoa > Chordata > Testudines > Emydidae > Trachemys > Trachemys scripta. Next base: position 117,631,398 of record NC_048300.1, read on the forward strand.
CAGAGCCGCTGTGACTAGTGCCTAACATTCTGTGACCCAGTACTGAGTCACGACCCGCAGATTGAAAACCACTGGTTTAGGGGTTTAGGGACTCAGAAAAAATACAGCCAACCTCTCTGAGCCAAGGTTACATTCAGAAAAGGGGGACATTCAGAGAAGGGGCATAGGTGAAAAGAAGGGGAAGCAGGGGAAGAGAGGTTCCCACCCTACCTGTGATACTTATGTGGCCCCATCATCCTAGTGTTTGAGCGCCTGACAAGGTCTAACCTGTTTCTCCTCACAGCCCCTCAGTGAGGTAGAGCAATGCTGTTATCCCCATTGCACAGATGGGGCACTGAGGGACACACAGACTAAAGGCCAGATTTTCAAAGGTATTTAGGCACTTAGTGGGATTTTCAAAAGTGCCTAGAAGTTTAGGTGCTTTGTAAACCCCACTAGATGCCTAGGTGCCTAAAAGGTTTTGAAACTCTGTTCTTAAGGCACTGGCCTGAAGTCATATAGGAAGTCCGGGGGAGGGGGGAGTAGAACCCAGGGCCAGCTCCCTATCCAGCAGACCAGCCTGCTGCATGCTGTAAAAAAAGGCGTCTCTGATAGAGGGGTGTAAAACCAAGGCAGCCAGTTCTCTGAGACTCCAGCAAATGGTCTCAGGAGATTGGGATGGATGTCATGGTTGACAGCATGAAAAACAGCACAGACGTCAGGAAGGATAGAGAAGGAGAATCAGATGAGAGAAGATCACTTAACCCCCAAGCGGTGGCAAGTTCTGCCCCAGGCTGGGTTGTAGAGCAATGGCTGCTGTGCAATTTTACATTTTAACTGAAAACCATTTTGTTTTGTCATTTTTTGTTCTGAGTTTGAGAAAAGGAAGGAATGAAATAGTGTTTTATAAGTCTCAGATGTGTTTATGCCTCAAATTCTTAGGGTTTCATCTGTATCTTGGCCAATTCCAGAACAAAGAACAGAAATTGCATCCACAGAGTCCATAAAGTCGACGATTATTGTTATGATTTGTCTTATTTACAGGGCACCATCTGTGCTCAGCACTGTTCAGAATATGCCAGAAAATGTAGTTCCCTGAGTCAATGTGTATAAAATGTGTAGCCCTGGATAAGATGGCTCAGATATTTAAGTATGAAGTGTATAGTTATTAAACACATGTTAATATCTAGAAGTGGAGGTACTGATGGCAATATTCTGGAATGGGGGTTGAAGCATGAAGGGACATATGAATCTTTAGTGCATCTGGCACATAATTATCTTGTGATGCCGGCTACAACACTGCCATGTGAACACCTGTTCTCACTTTCAGGTGACATAGTAAACAAGATGTGGGCAGCATTATCTCCTGCAAATTGTAACCAAATGTGTTTGTCTGAGCAATCGACTGAAGTAGGACTGAGTGGACTTGTAGGTTCTAAAGTTTTATATACAAAGAGAGAGAGACCTATCTTATAGAGCTGGAAGGGACCTTGAAAGGTCATCAAGTCCAGCCCCCTGCCTTCACTAGTAGGACCAAGTACTGATTTTTGCCCCAGATCCCTAAGTGGCCCCCTCAAGGACTGAACTCACAACCTTGGGTTTAGCAGGCCAATGCTCAAACCACTGAGCTATCCCTCCCCCTTACATTGTTTTATTTTTGAATGCAGTTATTTTTGTACATAATTCTACATTTGTAAGTTCAACTTTCATTAATAGATTGCACTACAGTACTTGTATTAGGTGAATTGAAATACACAGTGTAAATATTTGTAATAAAAACTAAATATAAAGTGAGCACTGTACACTTTTATTCTGTGTTGTAATTGAAATCAATATATTTGAAAATGTAGAAAACATCCAAAAATATTTAAATAAATGGTATTATATTACTGTTTAACAGTGCGATTCATCACGATTAATTATTTTAATCATGCGATTAATGGCGATTTTTTTTTTTTTATCGCTTGACAGCTCTACGTAAAACCCTTTGTGAAATGGAATTTCTATCCTCCTCATAGCTCTAAATGTTATAGCATGTGAGGGAATGTTTGCAGGAACAAGGCCCAAATGAAGAGGTCTGAATGGCCAGAAAACATTTTGTTGTTTTTAATTGAAGATTATTGCAATGCCATGCGCTGGAAAAAGAATAATAATTTTGATTCCTTTATGTTCTATAATTAAGCAAAAACCTTTTGAAATATGTGCAAAAGGATATATAGTAAAGGTATATTAAAAGGCACTGCTGAAAATTTGCCAGCCCAGACACAACCTTAGCTTGTCCATCACCACAATGATTGAGAATTATGAAAAAAGACTAATTGTATTTTATTTGCCATTAAAAAAATGTTACCTGGTCTAAGCAAGTGAGTGAGAAGAACTTTGTACATTAGCACTAACTCATAGTTTTGGTTTGGTTTTTGTAAGCCCTTACTAACATGCTGACTTTAAAAACTGAATTTCAACAATATAATAAGCTTGTAAGTCCTACATATTTTGGACTGTGGACTACAAAGTTTGAGGAAACTATTTATAGTGTTCAGGAAAAGGACTCAGGCCTTAGATATTTGAGTGGGAGAGGAAGAGATAGTCTTTTCATGGGAGTACATAATAATATTACCTTAGAATACATTATAGCACTCTTCATCAAAGGATTTCAGCACACTTCAGAAACATTAATATACCTAGCTTTCAGCACCCCTGTGAAGTACGTAAGTATTATTATCCCCAGTTGACAGATGTGGAAACTGAGTAAAGAGAAGTAAAGTAGTTTGCTCAAGGTCACACAGGAAATGTGATAAGTATCAAGAGAGAGTTAAACTCCCATCTGCTGGTTTAACCACAATACCATCCTTCCTCCCAAAGTTACTTGAAATCCTGTCTTCATTGCAGTCAATGGCAAAACACTATTAACCTTGGGGGTCCAGGATTTTACGCACAGTGCCTGTTTCACCACAAATTTCATCATACAATTGCTGCTTGTGTCAGGGCTTGTCTACGCTGGAAGCTCTACCAGTGTAATTTCACTAGAACAATTAAGCCACTATAGTTTAACTGGTATAAATCTCTATGCAGATACGCTTGGTCCAGAATAAGAGTGGCGTTTTCCAGGTTAGATTGAACTGTTACCAGTGCTATACAACATATACCAATTTAAATTAATATCTTACCTTATATCAATATAACTCTCCTATGTACACAAGTCCATAGTGAAATCTTATCAAGAACAGATTCATCACACTGCAATACTGGAACAATTGGATATCAAAAATATATTCCTTGACATCCATAGATTGCATGAGGTATTTTATGACTGTTGGTAGTCCATCGCTGCTGCTGCTGATATTGTCCCAATTCTCATCTATGGCTACGCATATGACTCTGAAGTCCAAACCCTAATGCACGCAGTCAGCTGCACTGAGGGTATGAAAAGTCCGGATCTATGATGTTTGACAATGCAGCTCTGTGGCGCCTTTCACGTGCAGCCTGGAGACGATTTCATCGATTCCGTTCAAATCTGTTGCATGCTGATCTTGTCAGAGATAGCTAGTGAGTCCTGTTCTGAGACATTTGCTTGAGTTTTTTTAAATTGATGCCAGCCCATTGGAGACTGATCTTCAAGTTATCTTTGAAGTGCTTGTAGGAATGACCTTTCTTTCTTTTGCCTTGCCTCAGCTCCCCATACAAGTTCTGTTTTAGGAGGCAGTGGTCTTCCATTTTGATGTCATGTCCAGCCCACCTAAGTTGCACTCTCAATAGCATTTCCTTGATGCTGGTTGTGTTTACTCTCGAGGACCTTAATATTGGTCACTCTGTCCTGCCAATGAATGCTCATTATTAAGTAGAGGGAACACATATGAAATTGCTCAAGCTGTTCAATATGGGGGAAGGGATATCTAAGTGCTTTGAGCATTGGCCTGCTAAACCCAGGGTTGTGAGTTCAATCCTTGAAGGGGCCATTTAGGGATCTGGGGCAAAAATCTGTCTGGGGATTGGTCCTGCTTTGAGCAGGGGGTTGGACTAGATGACCTCCTCCTGAGGTCCCTTCCAACCCTCATATTCTTCTATTCTATGTCGTCAATAAAGAGTCCATGTCTAAGAGCCATACAAAAGAGATGTTAGGACCACTGTACTGTAGATTGGATGACTATATAAAGAGTAAATACATGTACTTGCAGAATATAAAACACAAAGCACTAGAGCAGTGGTGGGCAACCTCCAGACACAGATTGCCCACCACTGCACTAGTGTCTTTTATTTCATTAGATCTTAAAACAGTTGGTTCTTGTGATATTTAAGAACAAAAGGAAAAAAGGAATTCAATGAGTTAAAATCTCAGGCATATGGAACTGTGAATTAATAAGAAACAAGGAAAATATATCTCTAGGGTTTGGTCTGGTTGAAGAGAATGTGGGAGTCCATTTTCAATTCTGTGAGAGATTTAAAAAAGTCAGCTACAGAGTATTCACCTGGGTCATCAGAATTCACATCATTAACCTGGTAATAGGCAACCCTCAAGGCAGTTCCTTAGTCTTAGCTGACAGCTCAGAACTTCGCTTTCCCCAAGGTTTATTTCTCCTTCTTAGGTTAATCTTGAAATTTCACCTCACTGCATAGTCTGTTCTTCTCAGATGGGTCCTGAGTTCATATAGGGCTCAAATGGGAAAATTTTGCCAAAAGGGTTCCCTTTTATTTGTGACCTCTCTATATGAAAATCAACTAATTTGTTTATATAAAAATGTTAGCTATGGGAACAATGTTCCCTCAGCATAACTTCTGGCCTTAGGCCTCGATCACACAATGAGTTCCACACAGATGCAAAGGTCCACCCACATGGAGCTCCTTGAGGGATGAGGGCCCTAGTTTTTCAGACTGCAGTTTTCTCAGTCCATGATCAGTTTATGTTTGATTATAGATACTAATTACTCTTCTGAGTGTGTGACATTTAATCACAATTAATTGATTAATGTGATTAAACTTATATAGCACTTATCCTGTTAGATAAACGTCTCAGTCCATAAGGTACATAGTGCTTTTTATGGCACAGCATAGCTCTCACAGCAAGATTTGCTTGTCTTTTCCTCTACAGAGTAAATTCCAATAATTTTATACTAAACCTGCAATTCCAGACGAACAAATATGCTTTCAGCCTCTTATGTGCCATAAGTAACTGGAAAAGTAATTTTCCCTATATTCCCAATAAGATCTTGCATTTGACCTATGATCTCAATGTCATTATAATGTGGCCATTTAAAGTTTATTCATTTAATGAGCATAGAATAAATAAATATCCCAAGATCTTTACGAGTCCTCCATCTTTGACAAGGGAATTTAGTCTAGGATTTGTAAAGGAGCCTAAGGTTAGGCACCCATTTCAATTGAAGTGAAGTCAATAGAATGTGAAGTCACACACGACTACACATGTGAGTACAGCATGTGTGTAAGTGTTTGCAGGGGTTGAGCATGTGTTCATTAATATTTATAAAGGGATTTGAAATCCTTGGATAGAAGGCTTTTTTAAAATTATTTCTATTTTATTTCTCATTGTACTAACATTTATCTCTCCCACACTGACTGCTTCCAGCACATCTCATGGTCTCCTCTAATATATTATAGGAGTACTTGTGGCACCTTAGAGACTAACAAATTTTAATTTCAAAGCATATAAAATTGTACTAGGAACCTAACGCAGAAAATAAAAGGAGCGTTAGTGAGAGTATCAACAATATTTGAGAAACTGGGGCTGTATAAAAATGTCTAAAATTTAATTTAGACCACACATTAATGTTAGGCCTTTGTATAACTATGTACGAAGTTTGAAAAGCACATGATTTTTTTTTAACCTTAAGGTGGCAGCATCACTATATAATGAAACATCTTTGTGCCAAACTTCTTTAATGCCTTTAGGTTTCCCTGACAGTTTTACTTTATCCCTCCCCCTCTCAATTTTCAGTGTAATCTTTTTTGTAAAAATACCAAAAGTGTGTGTTCATGAGGGGGGAAAACTAACATATAACAAATATAGAAAGATTAAGGCCCTGATCCTGCAATTGGATTCAGATAGGCAAAACTCACATCAATGTGGAGCTGCACTAAAGTCAGTGAGAGGCCACACAGGGGCAAGGGTCTGCCTCCATGTATTTGATTGTAGGACTGGGGGTTGAGGTGAGTGGGATTACTCATGTGCTTTAAGCAATACTGCAGGACAGGGTTCTACATTTCTAAGGTATAATTGTATGTATAATTATATATGTTTAACTAGACTTATGGGTTTTTTTTTCCTGCAAGATGCATTGTGATCATTTGGAAGAATAGCTCTTCTATCACAAACTCTTGCCTACATGGGAACTGTCAATAAAAAGTTTGCTGTGAAAAACTAGTAATTTGCATTCATAGCGCCTTTCAGACAATTTTGACATCTTTTAAAAAATATTAGGTAAGCTTCATAATACCCCTTTGAGATAGGTGGGTATCATTCTTTATATTTTACCAGATAGGTAAGGAGAGCTCCAGAGATTATACTGAGGGCAAAATTGTGGCCCAACATTTTATGATGTTGCATTGTTTTCAAAGGTTTTATGATGTTACTTGAATGCAGTTGCAGCACTCTGTTCTGTCCACATTGTGACCTGGGACGCCCGATGCAGCCCTCACTGGAAATGCCAAGGTCAGGGCAGGCTGCAAAAGGGAGAGCAGATACTCCCAAGACTAGCGGGTAACACTGAAATTATTCCCCTCAACCAGTCACACACTGTGCTTCTGATCCCCCACACTGATTATCAAGAAGCAAAAAAGAAATCACACAGCCCCCTTATTGCATTCCAGTTCTCTGGCTCCCAATCAGCACCTAGGTCCGGTACAGTGAGAAGTTATTTTAAACTCTGCTCACATATACAAAATGTTCTTCTGACCCCAAAGGGTCAGCCACGTCACCAGGTTTGGATCTTACCCAAAATATCATGCTGCCAGCCAATCCTTTAGTGTCTAAAACTAAAGGTTTATTATGATGTTCGTCCATCGTTATCGATGAAGACCTCAACAACTCATTCTTTCGATGACCGGGCTCTGTGCGTCCGAAGATGACTGATCAGTCCGATTTGGGCATGGAACGTCCTGTCACACGTCGGGCAGACATGTAATGGAACTGTCAACGATGTACGAGCAGCTCTGGACTTGCGAAGCTCACGCTTTTTTCAGCCTCAGCAATATGCCTCGCCTCAGAGGTATTACTGCCTGTGTGAATGAGGCTGTGCCATGCTGGACAGTTCAATGCGAAGGTTTCCCATGTGGCGGTGTTGATCTCGAAGGACTTCAAAGAGGTCTTCAGCGTGTCCTTGAACCCCTTCTTTTGTCCTCCCTCGGAGCGCTTTCCCTGAGTGAGTTCTCCATAGAAGAGCTGTTTAGGAATGCGTTCGTCTGACATTCTCACAACATGTCCGGCCCACCTGGTCTGGGCTCTCATCAGCAATGTGTGAACTGATGGCAGACTGGCTCTAGTAAGGACATCAGTATCAGGCACTTTGTCCTGCCATCTGATTTTTAGAAGCTTTCGCAGACAGGAAATGTGGAAGTGATTGAGCCTTCGTGCATGACTCCGATAGACAGTCCATGTCTCGCAGGCGTACAGCAGAGTTGGAAGCACCACTGCTCGGTAGACCTTCAGCTTCATTGATAGGCTGATCCCCCGACGTTCCCAAACGTTGGAGTGCAATCGGCCAAATGCAGAGCTGGCTTTAGCAATTCTGCAGTTTACTTCATCATCAATTGACACTGCTTGGGAAAGGGTACAGCCCAGGTATGTGAAGTGGTCCACTGTCTGAAGTCTCTGTCCATTTACAGTGATGGACGGTTCTGAGTACGGAGCGTGGGGAGCTGGCTGGTGCATGACCTCAGTCTTCTTGATGTTAATGATGAGACCGAAGTTGTTGCATGCAGTTGAAAACTTGTCCATACTGGCTTGCATTTCTAGCTCTGTACTAGCATTCAGAGCACAATCATCAGTAAAAAGAAAATCTCGAAGTACAGTTTCCTTCACCTTGGTGATGGCACGTAGTCGCCTCAGATTGAATATTTTCCCGTCAGTTCTATACTTCAGGCCTACTCCTTCAGTGTTGAAAGCCATCAGTCAAAGTGGCAGAGAATATCATGCTGAACAAAGTGGGTGCTAAAACACACCCTTGCTTGACGCCGTTGGTGACTGGGAAGGTCTCAGATGTTTCACCGTCATCCAGGACACGAGACATCATACCATGATGAAATTGATGTACCACTCATATAAATCTGTCTGGACAGCCAAATTTCAACATGATCCTCCTCAGGCCCTGGTGACTGACAGAGTCAAATGCTTTCGTGAGGTCCACAAAAGTTGTGTAGAGTTCACGATTCTGCTCTTGACATTTCTCCTGTAGCTGACGCACAGCAAAGATCATGTCAATAGTCCCACATCTTTTGCAGAAGCCACACTGTGATTTGGGCAGTAAGCCCTTCTCCAGGTGAGTGATCAATCGGTTCAACAGAACCCGTGCAAGAACTTTCCCCGCTGTAGAAAGCAGCAAGATTCTACGGTGATTATCGCATACCTGGCGATTGCGCTTCCTCTTATAGAGGTGCAAGATGGACGTGTCTCTATATTCTTGTGGAATGGTTCCCTGCTTCCAGAAGGACTGAAACAGCTCAGTGAGTTTCTGTAGCAGCACGGGTACACCAACTTTGTACACCTCTGCTGGTATGGCATCTGACCCTGGGGCTTTGCCACTTGACAGCTGGTTGATAGCTTTCTTCACTTCGTCCTCTTTGGTGAAGCGTCCGTGGAGTCATTGACTGCAACCTGGGGCATCTTGTCAATGGCCTCATCATTGATGACTGAGGGGCGATTGAGAATTGCTTCAAGGTGTTCAGCCCATCTCTGGAGAATCTGCATCTTCTCTGTAAGGAGCACAGTACCATCAGAGTTCAGGAGGGGAAAGCTCCCAAAAGACTGTGGACCATAGAGTGTGTTGAGGGCTTCATAAAACTGCTTATAGTCATTTCTGTCCGCATATGCCTGTATTTCATCTGCTTTGGCGCTCAGCCACAAGTCCCGCATTTTGCATAGTCGGTTCTGTACTGTTCTGCGAGCGTTGATAAAGGCGGTCTTCTTTGCCGTTGAAGATAGATCGTTTTGATATGCACGATGCAGGCGGTGCTTCTCAGCAAGTAAGGCCTGGATTTCTGCATCATTTTTGTCAAACCAGTCTTGCCGCCTGCATGTGGAGGGCCCCAATACCTTCGATGCAGCTGCATGGACAATGTTGCAGAATCGCTCCCAGACTTTCTCAGCGTCATCCTCAATATGAAGATCAGCAAGCTCATTCTCTAGGTCTTCCGCTAGATTTTCAGTGATGCGGCTGTTCTTCAGCTTTGACACATTGATCCTTTTGAGAGCCTTACAGCCTTGTGGTCGTCTCTTCGGCATGATACAGGGCTTCATTTTGGATACTATGAGCCTATGATCCGTCCAACAGTCAGCACCACACATAGCTTTTGTAACCCTGACATCTTGTCTGTCCCTTCTCCTGATGATGACATAATCGATCAAATGCCAGTGCTTGGAACGGGGATGCATCCATGAAGTCCTGTTACGGGTAGGAAGGCGGAAGACCGTATTGCTGATCAGAAGGACATGTGCTGCACAAGTTTTCAGCAGTAACAGGCCATTGCTGTTACACTTTCCCACTCCATTTTTCCCGATGACTCCTTCCCAGGCTGCGGCATCACATCCGACTCTTGCGTTAAAATGGCCAAGAAGAATCAGCTTGTCTGTGCGGTGCACTGACGATAGAAGAGTATCTAGTTCTTCATAGAATTTATCCTTCACATCCTCTGGGTTGGTCATTGTAGGAGCATATGCGCTGATCAAAGTAGCCTGTTTTCCTTTTTGAAGCGAAAGCTGCATTCTCATGAGCCGGTCATTCATACCCTTGGGGGAACTGGCAAGTTTCCGAACAAGATGATTCTTGATGGCGAAGCCAACTCCAGATTCGCCACGCTCATCACTGCTGCAGCCACTCCAAAAGAATGTATAGCCACTGCCCGACTCAGACAGCTGTCCTTCATTAACAAGGCGAGTTTCGCTAAGGGCTGCAATGTCAATGTTGTAGCATGTGAGCTCTCTAGCGACAAGTGCTGTTCTTCTCTCTGGTCTGTCTGCCGTGATGTTGTCCAGTAACGTGCACACGTTCTATGTGCCAATAGTGATCGGTGTCATTCTAAGTTTTGTTTTTGTTTTTGTTCAACCACTTTTGTGGGATCCCTGCCAGCCACGGTATGCTGGCCAGAGTAAGGTGAAGCAGGCGATGTTTAGGGCACCTTTTCTAGCCCCCTCCTCATTCTACGGAGGTGAACAGTGCAATCCTGAATAGGGCTGCGCAGTCGCTCAAGAAGATGCTGCTTCGGTCGCAGGTCCGCGGCTACAGCTCCCAGTGTATCCACACCTGCTGCTTCATCTCCCATTGCCACAGGACTTGATATGATGTAATATTATATGATATGATGTCGAGTCTTGCGCGTGAATTGGATTAAAGTGAGGGAGAGTTGCGCGACGTCAGCCTCACTCTCTCTTCTCAGTTCCTATCTGTATCCAGTGGCAGGACAGAAGTTGAGACGGCTGGAGATAGGGCAGGGCGCAGTGGATGACCAGGACGCCTACATGTCTTGTCGTGCTCTTAAGCGTTCCACAACGCTTGCTGTCACCACCTTCCTGACCATTGAACCAGGTTGAACCAGGTTGCCTCAGTCAGACGGATCCAGCCTTCACATGCAAAGATAAAGGAAAGAACAAGAAGAGAGATGTTAAATGGTAAAGCAGTCACATACATACAAAGACTTCTAAGTCCATATATCAGGTTCCTAGTAGTATTGGTGAGTTTACTGGCTTGAAAATCTCTCTGGAATACATCCACAGCTTGGGTGGGTCATTCAGTCCTTTGTTCAGAGTTTCAGTTTGTAGCAAAGTTCCTCCAGAGGTAAGAAGCAGGAATGTAGACAAAATGGAGAAGATGCAGCTGCCTTTTATATTTTTTTGCCATGCGGCCTGTGCTTCCTTTGTTCCAAACACAAGCTGCCCAGCACATGGGCTTGAAAGCCTTAGAGTTCTGTCCATAGGTCATAAGGACTGAGTCATAAGATGTATTTGCCTTCTCTCAGTGGGTAAATTGTATAGCTGATGGCTCTCAATGGACCATCAAGCAGGCTAGGCAATGCTGATGCCAAACTGTCTGGGGTTGTCACCCAGAAGCATAGCACAAGTTTTGAAACACAGACATACATACATATCTATAACCCATAATGCAAAGGTGATACAAACATATAAACAAGATTATCATATTTGGCAAATTATAACATTTTCACAAATATCTTACATGGCATATCTGGTATAACTCATTGCAATTTTACAACATATTCTAAAGTGTCCCCCAGATTCCATAGAGCATCACAAGTGGGTATAATTATTCTTTATATTTTACCAAGTAGTTAAGGAGAGGTCCAGAGATCATACTGAGTGCAAAATTGGAGCCCAGTATTTTGCTAAAAGCCAATACCAGAATACAAATGCAAGGATTGCTGGTCTGACTTCAGGACTGGAGGTTCTTGAGGTGTAGGAAGCTGTGGGATACCATAGTTTGTTATCTTTGTTACCTGTTTAGGATACCATAACCTAACTCAAGAAGAATTAGTCCCGAAGAAGAGCTCTATGTAGCTGGAAAGCTTATCTCTTTCACCAATGGAACTTGATCCAATAAAAGATATTGGAACCCCTTTGTCTCTCTAATAACCTAACTCAGACTGCTTTCCTTCAGAATAAAAGAATAAGTAATTTTGTAGTTTAATTAATAGCAAAACTCCTGATGGCTGATCCTTTTCCAGTATGGTTTTTTTAAAATATATTTTGAAACTTTCTCTAAAGATACAGGTAAAGATTTGTTTTTCTTTGAGAGCTGATTGCTGCATTTTGGTAGAGAGAGTGCACACTGGATGCATGGACTAACTATACATATATCATTTATGTGGAGAGTACCAAATAACTGTGCGTCTTATAACAAAAGATGTTCTCTACAGGATGTGTCATTTTCTGGTATTTATTCCTTTTGTTATATGGCTATATGAATATTAATAAAGAGAGTTTTTTGGCCAGAGCACAGGACTGGGAGACAGGAACACCTGAATTCTAATCGCAGATTGCATGCTGACTGCCTGTGTGACCTCACACCAGTCGCTTAATATCTATGCCTCAATTTCTCCATTGGTAAAATGGGGATAATAATTATTCCATATCTTACAGAGGTAGTGTGAGGCTTACTGTGAGGATAGTTGGAGACACAAGTGCTAAGTATTATTAAAATTTATTTTATTATTCATTATTAATTCATTATTTATTAATAAAAGAAGACTTTTTTTGTGTATTTCAGTTCACTGTGTGGAACGGAGCTACAGCCAGGACAATGGGATGACCCATTGGGCACACATATGCTTGCATGGCATCCACACATTTGCAATTCCAAACCAATGACTTGATTCCACAAACTTTACATAAGCATGTTTACTCATTAATGACATGTGTAAAGTTATTGACATAGGTCAGCGTTTGCAGGCTCAAACCCTAGCTTTATATCTTTGCATTGGCAGTGGCGGCTAGAGAAATTGGCTTTTGGAAAATAGCTTCATTTTGGAAGGGCTGATTCATTTTCTATTTAAGAAGATTTTGTTCTGTGTTTGTCCAGCACTTAGCACAATGGGGTCCTAGTTCATGACTGAAGCTTCTAGGCACTACTACAATATAAGCAAGATATAATCACCACATCAACAACATACAAGTGTAAATGTTTATTTTAAATGTATGTTCAAATTTGTTTTCAGCCAATATCTCTTTTAAGGATTTAAAATATAAAATATGTATTTAGTTTTGAAAATTCTTTGATTACGGAGGAAGAAAATAAAACCTCTCATGAAAACTCTGGAAAATAATACTTTAAAAGTTAAGGCCTCAAGTGAGAAATTCTGGTGCTGAAACCCTTAAAAAACTTCTATTGTATGTTTCACAAAAGAAAGTTAATTTAATTCTTGTTTCTTCAGGGAAATACCTAAAGTTTGTTTTCTTCTGAAGGAATTTATGTTAATTTTGATTTTTTTTCATTATTCCCGAGGATTATTCTTGTTTGTCTTATTTTGTTGATTCTTTCTTTTAGTTTATCCTTCAAGAGGGAGCTTTTAGGTATTTAATTATTCACCCTGAGAATATCTTTAAAATTATGCCTGTGAGCAATTTCTGTTATAGCAACCTATTTTTTTCTTTCTTCCATGGAAAAAAGGTTGTCTTTCTTATATCTACTATCCCTGCGTGCATTTGTGCTTGGAGTGAAGTTAAGCACCTTTATGTGTAAATGCTCTCATAGCAGGAGCCATAGACTATAAGCTCTTTGCAGCAGAGTCTGCTTTCTGTTATAAATTTACACAGTACCTATTACAATGGGGCCTCTATCTTAACTTGCCCTTCTGTATGCGACTGTTATATGAATAATGAATAATAATAATCAGTTTTGACTAAGTGCCTTTATTTTCATCATTGACCCTTTGGGGCTTCTTTTAATTATGTTTTCTTCAGCCCTGAAAAAGACTTCTTATGGCTTTCAGTCCTGGAAAGGACTTTTATTAATATCTCTTAATTCTTCTTCACTCATGTCCCAAAGAGTAGTAATGATATATTTGTATATTTATAAACATTATATGTCCATGTTTGTTTGCTGTTGTGTTTGGGGTTATGTGAGCATCAGGGGAAATTCCTCCAGGCCTTGACAGGCACCTAGAGAGGAAGAGAAGAATAATATTTTTAATCATCATCAATTCACTCATAATTAAAAGACAAAGCACAACTCCTACTGCTGGGAAGCCCAACCCCAATCCCAACCCCCCTTGGACAGAAACCAGTTTGGACAAGGATTAGGGGCCCAGGACAGACAAAGGAACTTGTTAATGGATAGTAATGCAACCTGGGGCCTGAGCAGGAGGCACAGTTGCAGGGGACAGTCTGTTTCAAGCAACCCCAATACTGTGTGTCTGTGTAGAGGTCCTGGGTTAAGCACTTAAACTGAGAAGAAAATGCTATTTTGAGATACATTTAGGCTTTTATTACATTGACCCTTCTCTCTCTGCTTGTGATGGTCCTAGAGATAAATAAATCATTTAATAATTGTTGAACAAGCTGGCTGTTTTCTGTCACTGCATTTACCAGCTGGTCACAGCTCCTGGAGAGGATTCCAGAGTAGGGGCCAAACCCCGTTGGACCTGCAGGAGGTAAATACAGTTGGTAAACAGAGGATGCAATAGGCTGGTGATTCTAGAAGTGAGGTGAACCACAGGATTTTACTATGAGAGAAGTGCAGGTGAAGGCCTGTTATTTGAAAGACACTCTCATGGAGAGACTGAAAGAGTTAGGAGGTACATGTCAATGTCATAGTGGTAATACCACTCATATCACTAATCAATACTGCAAGTTATTTCTCATTTTATCAAGGGATTTCATTCAGTGAGAAATTGGGGAAAGTCTTCCTGCTAAAATGTTCCTTTAGAAAAACTGTGCATTTAGGGAAGCTTTTTTTACACAAGTAGACAAGACAAATAAGTTAATGTATTTCATTTGCTGTGTCCATATTGGACTCAGCAGAAATCAGCAGCAAATGAGATTACTGAACGATCAATGACAGTGATCCAACAGAAATATTCACTTCCCACCCCACTTTCCATAGGCTTGTGCCTCCGCTAAAGGCAGATCAACCTCACTGTTGAGGAAATATTTCAACACTTGAATAATTTCTTGTTGCATGCCTGGGAATGAAAGGCGGGACAGCAGAAAGAAGATAGGGAGCAGAAAAAGATCCAGAAAGATGAAGGAAGATGACAAAGAGAAATATCAGCCACATTGGTGTGACTCTTTACAAACTCCTTTATGAAACATTTTCCATAAACTCTTTAGAATAGAGGGGAAATTGAGATCAGATGAATGCCAGTAACAATTTGAGGAGGATAATGAGTTTACACAATCTCAATAAAGACTGTTCTGAACATGAGTCAAAAGATATCTGATAAAGATACCCTGCTGTCTGGAGTGACTCGCTAGTGTGAGTGCCTTCCTCAGCGCAGACTGTCATAAACAGGGAAGACACCCCAAACTGGTGGTATGCTCTATAACTAGATTTCACCAGGCCAGGATCTCCAGGGCCGGCTCTAGGTTTTTTGCCGCCCCAAGCAGAAAAACCCTCCGAGAGCGCAACTGTCGAAGCAAAAAAATCCCAAAGCCTCTGAGAGTGCAAGTGCCACCCCTGGAATTGTGCCGCCCCAAGCATGTGCTTGGTTTGCTGGTGCCTAGAGCCAGTCCTGAGGATCTCTATAGCAATTTTACCATGGAGTCACAGACAATCACCTTGCACTCTCCAGTCTAGTGCGCGTGCACACACACACACATACACACACATCTAAAGGTGTATTAACTAGGAAAAAGAAATGAGTTATTTACAGGTTAAATCAGGCAAACATATAGGCACAAATGAGTTCCAACTTAAATCCTAAGAGTGACAGAGTTGTAGTGATCTGTCAATGTGCTATGCCTTTCAGGGCAAACCCAGGGATAACCCTGGCACATCTCTTGCTTCAGTTTAAAGACCTCTGGCCCTGTGAGAGTTTAAACAGCAAAGAGGTGATAAATCTTCATGTCAACTATTTTTATTTCCCTCTTCTAGCATGCAAACCAATGGGACAAGACCTTCTGCACTGACTTCTTCATGAGTGTACGGGGGCAATTAACAAAGCTTTTGTCTGTTGATGACCCACTTAATTTTTGAAAGTTGCTCCTTCAGAGCAAATTTTTTCAAAGTCCTAGAGAAAAACATATATTTCCTTATAGCACAGAATACAATGGCATGATCTCTGCTCCTTCCCCACAAGTGAGATTAATGCATGCAGCAATTTACAAGCATTTCATAGAGTCAAAACACTAAATACATTCTTATAAGACTAATATCTATTTTGAACAAAACTAACATACAGGTGAGCAGGTTTGGCTTCCAGCTAGGAATGTGTCAGTTCTTAGCTAATGCCTAATTGCCAATGGCCTTGTCCACAGTTGGCACTTGGTTTACCAGCATCAAAAAAGAAAATTGGATGATAAATGAATTAAAGGTTATGGGTAAAATCATGCTGTAACTTAAGACCATGGGACTTTTGCCACTGATTACAATGGAGGTCAGGTTTGGCCCTATGAATAAAAAAAGTAACTTTAATATATTTTAATTTTGTGTAAGATGTGGAAGCTAGGACCACGTGTTAAGCCACAGGTCCTATTTATGCTCCAGAAGATGGGTAATTCTGTTACTGTTCCTAAAACAGAGGTGGTTTTGTCTACAATGAGGTTTTAGCCAGTTATGTGAAACCCTAGTGTACACATGATTTACACTGGTGCAGAGTGATTTCCAACAATACAGTTTACCCCAGAGGAAGAATAAGAAAAGAATGAATATTTGGTTACTTCCTAGTTGGTAATTAAGGAGGAGGATTTTTTTTCTCACCTGTATTGGAGTTAATTTTAATAATTTGCAGGAAATCTTCCTAAATACAATATCTCAATACTTTCAAATTGTCATATAACCTATTTATTAGTTCCTAAGGAGTTACACCTGGGTTGAATTTAACTCATCATGCTTTCTCCAATCCCATTCCATCACAGATATGCATTTTTATAATAAAAGCATCACAGCAGAATCAGGCCCAGAGTAAGTTTATTAAAAAAAATGGCAGAGTGATGTTCACTCAGGACTGTCTCACAACCCACTCATCAGATCTACACCACCTGAAGATGGGTTTGATTAAAAGTATTTCATATCTTAGAGAACAACACCACTGATGATACTGCTCTATTCAGTATGGCAGCTTTGCAGAGAACAAATTAATTTAAATTTTCTATCATTGAGAATGCAGAATTTAATATTGTATAGAGTATACCATTTAGAATGGTATACAGTGAAGTGAAAAATAGTGGCCCAATCCCAATAGCAGCAAAACTCACATTAAATTTAATCAGAACAGGGTTTGTTCCAACCTGAAAAAATAGGTGGAGAAAGAATCACGTACATTTGCTTATTCCTTGAAAGAGCCTAATTTCTCTGTGTTAATATGCTGTCAGACATTTTTAGACCCCAATTCAGCAAAGCCTTTAAGCATGTTCTTAAATCCAACCCTAGTCAGCACAACACTCAACTACTGAATTAGGGTTTATGGAAAGAAGTGGTCAGATTTTTCTTGTTGAAAATTTACTTAACAGTTTAGAGGTTAGAAAACACTAAATCAGTGAGGACATTACATTTTGATGGAATTACGATTTCAGACTATTGGACAAAAACAGATTTGCCATTACAACAACTTAACAGTAAAGACAAAACTACTTTGTTTGTCAAGGGTAAAATTATATGTGTAATTTAGTATGGCTATAAAGAATGGCAATTTGCAAATTACAGGAACAAAGTGCAAGTGCTGGTTAAAGGGATTATAAAACAGCAGAAATACAAGAAGCTGATAATGTATTCCATTCTGAAGTGCAGACAAAAGTAAATATTATTGGAGAGACAATAATAAAACATGAGACTGCATTTACTTTATATTTATTATTTTCAAAAAAAGTCAACATAGTTTAATAGATTATGTGGTCTAAAGCTATAATTCAGACACAAAACTGAGACTGTATACATTTTCTGATCTTTCCCTTCCTTTAAAGAGCAAACTGCTTGAATATTTTATTTACCTAGAGTCCTTCCCACAAATTTAAAAATTCTCTTTGACTTACACTATCATATTGTATCACTGAGCTTTTCAGAGAGAGGCATATTATCTCAGGATATTTAAATTATCTATTATGTTTAATACAATTGTAAAAGTGGTGGCTCTGATTGCTTTAGAGAAGCATGTACAATGAAAATGAAAAAAAGTGGTATTATTAGTAATTTTGTAGTAATTTCAGACACTATTCAATGATAATTCATAAGTCTTTTAAAAAAAATATTACAAAGTTTCCATCCCACATGGAGGTTTTTCTCTATGTGAAACAGAAAACAAATCGTATCCTTGATTCCAGAAAATGTTTAATTCCTTTGTGACCTCATCTTCATTAATAAGATAAAACATGTTCCTTTTCAAGTTCCAGTTTTGGCTGATTCCTATTCCTAGAGATGCTGAAATATTAGCGGATATTCTTTTGGAATATTGATTTCCCCCAGTGAAAAATTACAATGCAGACTATGTTCTTCTCTGGGAGGCAGGAAAACTTGTATTTAAACATCAGATAACACAGCAACCAGAGCCTGCTGTTCACTCCCTTATCCTTGTAGTCTAAAGTCCATTTTCTAAAATGGAGAATGACCTCAGCAACCACTCCCCATATCCTTACGTAACAGTAATAGGTGCTCAATGTACACTCTCCATGAAGTTCAATAAATGTGCCAAAGTAGTAATAAGAATTCCTTAGATAAACTTCAGTGATAATCAGTTCAAAGGAGATAAGAGGTTCAGAGTAACTTGACAGCCTGAACCAATCATGGAAAAAGGTAAAGCAAATACACAATCAGCCAGACCCAGACTCTATTATAAACTAGAGTTCTATCTGTGCACCAAAATGTAATATGAGCTAGATTCCAATATGTATACTCATGCAGAATAGTACCTTATTCCATGAGCAGACTCACTGAAATCGATATTTTAGTCTTTGTATGTACCAGAGTTAAAATATTAAAGCCTAATATGGTTCCAATATGGTTTTTTCCCTGTCCCACTCGGGAAAGAAAAAAAACAAGTGTGTTTCACAACCATATTTAAACATGGTTATTTTGTAATAGGCCTAGGGAGTGCTGATATTAGCTTAATTAGAATTTAGTTTCATGGAATTAGGGGAAATTTTCATCAGAGAAAAGATTTGTTACAACAGAGAGCATTCTTTGTAAGGCAAATATTATAGCACAATACAGGATGTGTGTTAAATGAAGTTTTGCCATCTTCTGAACTGATGGTATTGACAAAGTAATTTTTGAACATAGCAAATGGAAATCACCTTTAACATTAATTGAGAATAACAAGCCTTGAAAGGCAATGGACTAATTGGACTGTAGGACTGTTTACTTTTCTAACATCTAAGTTTAGAAGATTCTCTTTGATACAGATTGTACACAATCATTTTGACCTCTCTCTTGCCGAAAGAAATGCACTATCCTTTCTAATGCATGTTGGTGATAAGGTTGTGGGTGAGAGGAACGCAAGAAAAAGGATTTGCTTTTTTATGAAAGTTTTTGTCCTTCCCAATGGAGGGACTAGAACTACTGGTAATAAAGCACAGCGATAAAACCAATCATTAAGGTTTCTGTAGTCAGTCTACAGCCAATAGCATATTTATTTGGATAGTTTTAGATCTTTAGCTCATCTGGTTTAATTAAATAAGACCCAGGAGCAGTACAGTTAGTGCACAGTTGTTGGAGAGGAGGGGAGAAAGGTGGTGTGAGACACACAGCAAAGCAAATAAACTGAAACAAGAAACGTGCACTATAGAGTTCAGTCTATTGAAGTATATATAATGAAGATCCACCCAGCTTTTTATGATATATTCAGTAGTTCATGAGTAAAAGCTAAGTGCTTTTCCTAGTTTAAGACAAATATGAGCATGCAAGATAGTAACATGGAACTTAATTTACTTTGTGTCTTGCTTTTGCAGTAAAAAAATGAGATTTTCTTCATTAACAAGGTATTAATTCATTTTTTCATATGTAGTATTACATTTCATAGATCAGTATAAAACCACTAAGAATGAAGGCCTGATTTTTTTAGAAATTTTGAGCACCAATAATTCCGTTGAAATTAATGGGATGTGGATATTTTTAGGGTAATACCTTCGATTCCTCACCTGGCCCTGGCACATACCTACAAGAGAGGGGCATGTTCAAGGTAAAGTGTGTAGTGTTAGCTAATGAGTCACTCCTGTGATAAGCTCCAGACAATCCACAAGCCAGGAACTGGTTCGGTGACTCTTAGGGCAAATATATAAGCTCCACAGGAGGAACAGCACCTCAGTCTTCTCAATGCCACTGCAGGGCTTGGAACTCTCTCCTGCCTGACAGTGACAACAGATTCCCCAAGCCTTGGCCTGCTCCAGCCTTGTTCTTGCTCCCACCCTGTTCCTAGTCCATCTCCAGCCTTGCTCCATCCCTGCTCTGGACTCTGGCTCTGATCACTAGGCCTGACCATCCTCATCATGATTTCTGACATGCAGGGGCATCCTTGCAGAATGTTTCTAATTTATTCCATGAGGGCATCTGGATGTGGCCCCCTGTGAAATGATCTCCAGACTCCAGCAGTTCCCTGGAACTTACTCAGAGGACAGAGTCATCCACTGTGCCTCCCTGGTAACATGGGTCCAATATACATCCCCTGAGAATTGTTACACCTAGACAACTCTCCCCTGAAGTTTAGAGGAAAAGGCAATATAGAATGGGGCTCTATTTCCTTCTCCTAGTTAAATGCATTTGACTGGTGGGAGTTTATGAGGGTCATGGTATGACACTCCAGGGTGCAATCCAAACCAGTGAGGGGCTGTGTCACCCTTGCACTACAACCTAGGGTGCCTCACAATGCTTTCCTGCTGTTGCTCCCACCTGGCCTGCTCACAAACAGCTTGCAGGTTATCTTCTGAGTGGCAGCCTTCCAGCCACACAGTCACACTTTGGCTTCTCCCCCCTTACAAAGCTGCAGGAGGGTTGGCCACTGGACCCGGAAGCAGCAGATCAGATTCCTCTTTCCTTCACTGGGGCATCTGCCACCAAGTTTTCTTTTCCCTTTTTATGTACAGTTTCCATGTCCCTGTAACCAGTGTCTCAGCTAAGGAACTCTGGCTGCTCCAGTTTTACACTTAGGGCTGGTCTACACTCGGGGGGGGGGGGGGAGAGGGAAGGGGGATGGATCTAAGATACCCAACTTCAGCTATGAGAATAGCGTAGCTGAAGTCGACATCCTAGATCGACTTACCTCGTGTCCTCACGGCGCGGGATCAATGGCCGTGGCTCCCCCATCAACTCCGCTTCCGCCTCTCGCCCTGGAAGAGTTCCAGAGTCAACGGGGAGCGCATTCGGGGATCAATTTATCGCGTCTAGACGAGACATGATAAAATGGATCCCCGATAGATCGATTACTACCCGCCGATCTGGCGGGTAGTGAAGACGTACCCTTAGAGGCTTTCATAGTCTGGCCTGCCTGCTGCCTTTTTGAGCTTTAACAGCACAATTCCCAAGTGTTTCTTGTGATCAGACCAAGAGTTGGTGAACCCCACTATATCATTGACATAGGCCTTTGCAAAGTCCTGTAGCCCTTTCAACCTCTCAAAAGTAGCTTCTCCATTAATTAACCTAAATGGCAATATTGTGAACTCACTGTCGTATATTAGTTACAAAAGCAGAGTTTTTGTCTGCATCATCATCTAAAGCAGGGGTGGCCAAACCATGGCTTGTGAGCCACATGCACCTCTTTTACAGTTAAAGTGCAGCTTGCCAAGCCCCCTTCACCACCCCATTCTCCACCTACCTGACTGGACGGGGGGAAGCTCAGGGATTCTACCCTGCGGCAGGGTGATGGGGCTAGGAGCTTCTCCCGGAGACAACTGGTGCCTGCTGAGAATGGGGGGTGAGCAGGGGCAGCTCCAGGCACCAGCGCAGCAAGCGCGTGCCTGGGGCGGCAAGCCGCGAGGGGCGGCAGTCAGGCAGCCTTGGGTGGCACGCCTGCAGGAGGTCCGCCAGTCCTGCGGCTTTGGCAGCAATTCGGTGGCAGGTACGCCGAAGGCACGGGACTGGTAGATCACCCGCAGAAACGCCACTGAATCCAAGTGACCAGTGGACTGCCGTGCTTGGAGCGGCAAAAACCATAGAGCTGCCCCTGGGGGCGGGGGCACAATTAAAGTTTAGTCCCCCCAACAATTTGAGTCATGCCCCCCCAGGGACACACCCTTCTTATCCTCAGCGGCCCCTCCCTGCAGCTCCCAGGTGTTAGCTCCATGGGGGAAAGGCAGCAGCAAGAGCAGCATCTCTCCCTGCACCTCTCAGCTGTTTCCCACTGCCACACCCCACAGCTCCCAGCTTGCCAGTTCCAGCAGCTGCCATGCAGGTAAGGGGCCCAGAATCCCATTCTCACACTGTGCACTTCCCACAGCGAGTCCACACAGGTGGGGCTCCTGGGGAAGCCAGTGGGCCCTGCACCCCAATTCCACAGTCAGCCGTGACTCTCAGCCAGCCAGTAAAACAGAAGGTTTATTAGACGACAGGAACATGGTCTAAAACAGAGCTTGTAGGTACAGAAAACAGGACCCCTGAGTCAGGTCCATCTTGGGGCCAGGGAGGCCAGAGCCCAGTCTGGGCCCCCCCTCCATTTCCACAGCCAGCTCCAAACTGAAACTCTCCAGCCCCTCCTCTGGCCATTGTCTCTTTCCCTGGCCAGGAGACCACCTGATCTCTTTGTTCTCCAACACTTTCAGTTAGCACCTTTGCAGGGGAGGGGCCCAGGCCATCAGTTGCCAGGAGACAAGGTGTCAGCCATTCTCTGTGCAGACAGCATCACACTGGCCTTCTAAGGCTCTGCAACAATCACACACCCTTATCCCACCACCTAGATACTTAAGAAATGCATAGGGGAAACCGAGGCACCCATACAGTATTCAGAGAAAACATTCCCATTTCCTCACATACCCATCATGTCTTTTAACTATTTTCTGAACTTCTGTACATATTCAGTTATTGGCTCTCCCTCTACCACAGTGTCCCTTTCCCAGGAGTCTCTGATGAGATCTAGTGGTGCCCTCACTTTCCTTCCAGATAGAAGATCAAATGGGGAGAACTTGGTTGATTTTTGGGGCACCTCCCTATAAGCAAATATGGTAACATTTTGTCCCAATCTTGAAATCTTTTATTTGCATACATTCCCAGCATAGATTTTAGGGTTCCACTGAACCCTTCCACCAGGCCATTTGTCGCTGGGTGATATAGGGCAGATGTTGGTTGTTTCACCCCACACAATTTCCATAACTCACTGAATGGCTGAGACATTAAATTTGACTGACTGTCAGATAAAATTTCTTTAGGGAAACCCACTCTGCTAAAAATAGTAAAAAGGGCTTTTGTCACAGCATCGGCCACTATGTTAGTCAGAGCAACTGCTTCAGGCTACCTAGCAGCAAAATCCACTACCACCAGGATATATTTCTTTCCCCTTTGGGTGGGATGTGGCATAGGGCCCACGATGTCTATTGCTACCCTATAAAATGCATCTTGCATCACACGCAAAGGACATAGGGTAACTTTCTGGGGCTCTACAGGTCTTTTCCTTTTTTGACATAATTCAAAAGACCTGCAATAATTCTTCATGTCATTCTGTATCTTTGGCCAATAATTTTTTTAAACATCTTGTAGGTTCTCTGTGCCCCCCCATGATTAGCAAAAGGACAACTATGCGCTAGCAACATTAATTTCCCATAGTGCTGGGCAGACACAACCACCTACTGTAGGGTTTTTTAGGGCTTATTTTTTTCCATAGGAATTTCCTTTCCCTTCCTCTTCAATAAACCTTTCCCTGTTTCTCCTCACTGGAGCTCCCTCTTATGTATTCTAGATTTGGGTCTGCCCTTTGTTCATCTGCAAAAATGCTGGCAGTTGACAACTGGGACAGTAATGGGTTAATTCCTCGCCCCCAGCCCTGAGGCCATGCCACTTTCCTCTGCTATATGGGACCTGGCCTCAGCCCCTCCCACACCTGGAAACACTGATTCTTTTTGCTGCAGTGGAGCTGGAGGGACCTTCCACTGCCTCATTAGCAGTTTCTGGGTCTTTACCATTTTCCAGCACAATATTCTGTTTTACTATGGGTTACAACATTAACAATCTTATATGCAAAATATCATTTCCTTGAGCATTTCCACAGGGATACTTTTCAGTACCCCACCTTTCAGTCAAAATGTGTCTTTTTGGACCATGCTTTCCATGACCAGAGAGATCTGGGCACTAGTGTCTCTCGACCCTTTGCATTCTTTGCCATTCTCCTTGGTGATTTTAATAGGTTCCAGGTCTATCCCCATAGGGGCAGACCACACAAAATTCAACAGAGGACATGAAGGTATCTCTTGGGATTCTGTGTGATGGATAGCTGCATTAATATGGCCTGGATGGGGTGTTGTCTTAATTTCTTTTAGCTTAGGGCATTGATTTCTCACCTTCCTGGGCCATTTTCCTGCACAGAGGTCTGTGATGGGGATTTCCAGGAAGATAATGGTTCTGAAAAGGTGAGTGCCTAGGCTCCCAGCCTCCCTACCTCTTCCCAGGTGTAAAACTGGGTTCCCCTCTTACACCAGGTTTTGCTCTGCCTTCTGTATCCTGCATTCATTAGACATTTGGACTTGCACAAAGAAATCAGCCAGGATACAGTTATTTCCTGTATAGAATTTAAAGATTTATCCCATAATACATCTTTGACCTTCTCAACACATGCTTAGCTCATGTTCTGGAGCAGAGATCAAACAATTGATAATAGTTCTCAGCCCCCTTCCCCTTTGCCCATTTTCTCATTAGGTCACACATTTTATAGGCATACTCACTATGGGTATGTCTACACTATGGGATTAATCCGAATTTATATAATTCGAATTTTGGAAACAGATTGTATAAAGTCGAATGTATGTGGCCACACTAAGCACATTAATTCGGCGGTGTGCGTCCATGTACCGGGGCTAGCGTCGATTTCCGGAGCGTTGCACTGTGGGTAATTATCCCATAGCTATCCCATAGTTCCCGCAGTCTCCCCCGCCCATTGGAATTCTGGGTTGAGATCCCAATGCCTGATGGGGCAAATAACATTGTCGCAGGTGGTTCTGGGTACAGCCTCACCCCTCCCTCCATGAAAACAATGGCAGACAACCATTTTGCACCTTTTTTCCTGGGTGAACACTGCAGACTCCATACCATGTCAAGCATGGAGCCCGCTCAGCTCAAGACAGCAGTCATGAACACTGTAAACACCTTGCGCGTTCTTGTGCAGTTTATGCTGAGCCAGGACCAGAAAAACGAGGCGAGGAGGCGGCGGCGATGGCAGCGCAGCGACAAGGGTGATGAGGACATGGACATGGACGTGGACACAGAATTCTCTCAAACTGCGGGCCCCGGTGCTTTGGAGATCATGTTGTTAATGGGGCAGGTTCTATCTGTGGAACACCGATTCTGGGCCCAGGAAAAAAGCACAGACTGGTGGGACAGCATAGTGTTGCAGGTGTGGGACGATTCCCAGTGGCTACGAAACTTTCGCATGCGTAAGGGCACTTTCATGGAACTTTGTGACTTGCTTTCCCCTGCCCTGAAGCGCCAGAATACCAAGATGAGAGCAGCCCTCACAGTTGAGAAGCGAGTGGTGATAGCCCTGTGGAAGCTTGCAATGCCAGACAGTTACCGGTCATTCGGGAATCAATTTGGAGTGGGCAAATCTACTGTGGGGGCTGCTGTGATGCAAGTAGCCAAAGCAATCACTGAGCTGCTGCTACAAAAGGTAGTGACTCTGGGAAATGTGCAGGTCATAGTGGATGGCTTTGCTGCAATGGGATTCCCTAACTGTGGTGGGGCGATAGATGGAACCCATATCCCTAGCTTGGCACCGGAGCACCAGGGTACCCAGTACATAAACCGTAAGGGATACTTTTCAATGGTGCTGCAAGCACTTGTGGATCACAAGGGATGTTTCACCAACATCAACGTGGGCTGGCCGGGAAGGGTTCACGACGCTCGCGTCTTCAGGAACACTAATCTGTTTAAACGGCTGCAGCAAGGGACTTACTTCCCGGACCAGAAAATAACCGTTGGGGATGTTGAAATGCCAATAGTTATTCTTGGGGACCCAGCCTACCCCTTAATGCCATGGCTTATGAAGCCATACACAGGCAGCCTGGACAGGAGTCAGGAGCTGTTCAACTACAGGCTGAGCAAGTGCAGAATGGTGGTAGAATGTGCATTTGGCTGTTTAAAAGGTCGCTGGTGATCATTACTGACTCGCTCAGACCTCAGCCAAACCAATATCCCTATTGTTATTGCTGCTTGCTGTGTGCTCCACAATCTCTGTGAAAGTAAGGGGGAGACCTTTATGGTGGGGTGGGAGGCTGAGGCAAATCACCTGGCTGCTGATTACGCGTAGCCAGACACCAGGGCACTTAGAAGAGCACACCAGGAAGTGCTGCGCATCAGAGAAGCTTTGAAAACCAGTTTCATGACTGGCCAGGCTAGTGTGAAATTTCTGTTTGTTTCTCCTTCATGAAAACCTGCCCCCTTTATTGACTCATTCTCTATAAGGAACCCACCCTCCCCCTTCCCCCAGCTTGCTTTCAAAGGAAATAAAGTCACTATTATTTAAAAATCATTTATTCTTTATTAATTGATTATAAAAAGAGGGAGAGAACCCGGGTGGGGTTTGGGAGGAGGATCGGCGGGAAGGAAAAGGCCAATAAAAAAAGGTTAAAAAAATGACAGCCTTTGGCTTGGGCTGTCCACTGGGGTGGAATGGGAGGGTGTACGGAGCCTCCCCCCCCCGTGTTCTTACATGTCTGGGTGAGGAGGCTATGGAACATGGTGAGGGTGGAGGAGGGTTATACAGGGGCTGTAGCGGCACTCTGTTATCCTGCTGCCGTTCCTGAAGCTCCACCAGACTCTGGAGCATGTCTGTTTGCTCACGCAGGAGCCCCAGTGGTGCATTCTGCCTCCTCTGATCTTCCTGCCACCACCTTTCATCTCGAGCGTCTCTCCTCTCCTCACGTTGGTCCCTCCTGTCCTCACTTTGGTCCCTCCTGTCCTCACGTTCACTGGCTTCTTTCCTATACTTTGAAACCATGTCCTTCCACTCATTCAGATGAGCTCTTTCACTGCAGGTGGATTCCATGATTTCCGCAAACATCTCGTCTCGCGTCTTTTTTTTCCGATGTCTTATCTGAGATAGCCTTCGGGACGGAGGAGGAAGGCTTGAAAAATTTGCAGCTGCTGGAAGGAGGGAAAAAAGGAGAGAATTTTTTAAAAAGATACATTTTGCAGAACAATGCTTATACTCTTTCACAGTGACCAACACTATTCACATTACATAGCACATGTGATTTCTGTGCAAGGTCGCATTTTGCCTCTTAATATTGAGTGCCTGTGGCTTTGCTGCTAGAGATCACAGACGCAGGTCCGGGTAACAGAATTTGGCTTGCATGTGGCCATGGTAAGCCATTGTCTTTCGGCTTCTGCGCCCTCCTTTCCCACATACCAAGCAAAGCCCGTTGAGTGCTGCGGTTTTCCTGTTAGCCTTCAGCAGCAGAAAACAAACTAAACCCCTCCCCATCCAATTCTCTGGGATGATCACTTTACCCCTCCTCCCACCGCGTGGCTAGTATCAGGGAAGATCCCTGCTAGCCAAATGCGAAAAGCTCAGGGCCAACCCCCCTATCCCTCCCGCGCTTGGCTAACTGCAGGGAAGGATTTCTTTTCAGGCACAGGCAAACAGCCCGGTAGGAATGGCCACCCCTGCCCCCTTAATTAAATTCCCGTATTTCAACCAGGTTACCATGAGTGATATCACTCTCCTGAGGATTACACAGCGAGATAAAGAAAGGATGTTGCTTGAATGCCAGCAAACACCGGGATCATACGCTGCCAGGCTTTGTCATGCAATGATACCAGATTACTTGCTGTAAGCATGGCGTGGTCAAGTGTCCTACCATGGAGGACGGAATAAGGCTGCACTGCCCAGAAACCTTGTGCAAGGCTTTTGGAGTACCTCCAGGAGAGCTTCATAGAGATGTCCCTGAAGGATTTCCGCTCCATCCCCAGATACGTTAACAGACTTTTCCAGTAGCTGTACTGGCCGCGAATGCACCCCAAGTCCTCAGGGCAAAGTAATCATTAAAAAACACTTGCTTTTCATCTGCCATTTTGTTGTCCAGTCACTCAGTTTTGTGAAGTCTTTGTAACTCTTCATAGTCTGCTTGGGACTTAATTATTTTGAGTAGTTTTGTATCATCTGCAAATTTTGCCACCTCACTGTTTATCCCTTTACTAGATCATTTATAAATGTTAAACAGTACTGCTCACAGTACAGACCCCTGGGGGACACCACTATTTTCCACTCCATTCTGAAAACTGACCATTTATTCCTATCCTTTGTTTCCTATCTTTTAACCAATTATTGATGCATGAGAGGAACTTCCTTCTTATCCCATGACAGTTTACTTTGCTTAAGAGCCTTTGGTGAGGAACCTTATCAAAAGGTTTCTGAAGTCTAAGTACACTATATCCACTGGATCCCTCTTGTCCACATGTTTGCAGGGGTGCCGTTTCAGATTTTGGTGGTGGTGGTGGTGGTGGGGGGGCAACTTTAACTCTGATTCAAGGAACTATTTAGGCACCTGAAAACTCTAGATTTTTTGCAAATAATAATTTAGACATTAGCTGACAGGAGCACTGTATCTAATTTCCATATAAAAAAGAGAATTAAATAAATAGCATACCCACTTAGCTCTAATGCTAACATGTTCTCACATCTTGTGTCAAGTCACTTAAGGGACACTGGTTAGGTTTAAAATTTTAATGTATATTCTTACTTTGTTACTAACTCTTGAATACAACAATAGAAACTATTGTAGACAAATCTAGATTACTTTCTGTCACTTTTTTGCAGTTCAGCAGCGTGGAATAGATCATTTAACTTTGGAAACATCCGACTATGGCAAGGCACCGTGAGTTTATACTGCACCTGTCTGGGGCTCTAGGAGTGTTACCTCTCTACAAATAATAGACTAGAAAGTAACCTTAAACAGGAGTGAAATTGACACTTTCAAGTCACTTTCACAGTATTGCCAACCTCGAATGCTCAAAAATTATGAAACAGGCTCACCAAAAATAATGAGATTATGTAAAATAATAGATTTGGGGTTCTTTTTATTGTCCTTCTGCTTTTTGAGCCTTTAGGGTGGACTGGGGTCACATTTTGAAGCCTTCTCCACAGCCATGAGGGCTAGAAACTTCATTTTTCTTTAAGAATAAAGGCTGAAATAATCACATATCCACTTGACTCAAGGAGCTTTAAGGAAAACAATAATTATCATGAGACTCGTCACAAAATCGTAAGAGTTGGCAACACTGCTTTTACTTCTATTTAAAGGCTAGTTACTTTCCAGAAGGCCCTTAAACAAAACACTTCAGTGATTGAGTTGCAGTTCTCACAGGAGAATATTTAAAACCAAACACCAAGAAAATTCCACATTTTAAAGTTGAGAAAAAAAATGAGACTTTGAGGTATATCAGGGCCACTGAAAGCAGGAAAGGAAAATAAACAAGCACAGGAGCTCTGGACAGCTATTCCTCTTGAGAGAAAGTTGGAGGGTCTTCTAGTCCTTAATTCAGGAAATCTTTTATTGCCATCAATGCCTCCACTCCTAGATATTAACATGTGCTTAATAACTATACACTTCATACTTAAATATATGAGCCATCTTATCCAGGGGTACACATTTGATACACATTGGCTCAGGGATTACATTTTCTGACATATTCTGAACAGTGCTGAGCAAACAAATGGTGCCCCATGAATAATACAAATCATGGCAATAATCATTGACTTTATGGACTCTGTGGATGCAATTTCTGTTCTTTGTTCTGGACTTGGCCAAAATACAGATGAAACCCTAAGAATTTG
Source organism: Trachemys scripta elegans (assembly GCF_013100865.1). Classification (NCBI taxonomy): domain Eukaryota; kingdom Metazoa; phylum Chordata; order Testudines; family Emydidae; genus Trachemys; species Trachemys scripta. Next base: position 117,661,170 of record NC_048300.1, read on the forward strand.
AGGCATAAACACATCTGAGACTTATAAGACACTGTCTCATTCCTTCCTTTTCTCAAACTCGAAACAAAAAATGATAAAACAAAATGGCTTTCAGTTAAAATGTAAAATTGCACAGCAGCCATTGCTCTTCAACCCAGCCTGGGGCAGAACCTGCCACCCCTGGGGGGGTAAGTGATCTCCTCTTATCTGTCTCTCATTCTCCATCCTTCCTGACCTCTGTGCTTCTTTTCATGCTGTCAGTTATGACATCCATCCCAATTGCCTTGGATCGATTGCTGGAGTCTCAGAGAACTGGCTGCCTTGTTTTTGCTCCCATCTATCAGAGTCCTCTTTTTTTTTTTTTTTTTTGCATCATGCAGTAGAACGATAGGCTGGTCTGCTGGATAGGAAGCTAGCCATGAAAGACCTGGGTTTTATTTCCCACCATAGACTTTCTGTATGACCTCAGGCCAGTGCCTTAGGACAGAGTTTCAAAACCTTTTAGGCACCCAAAGATGCAGCTGGGCATCTAATGGGGTTTACAAAGCACCTAACCTTCTAGGCACTTTTGGAAATCCCAATAGGTGCCCTAAATACCTTTGAAAATCTGGCCCCTTAGTCTCTCTATACTTCAGTGCCCCACCAGTACAATGGGGATAACAGCCCTGCTCTACCTCACTGAAGGGCTGTGAGGAGAAACAGGTTAGACCTTGTGAGGTGCTCGGATACTATGGTGATGGAGCCACATAAGTACCAGAGGTAGAGTGGTAACTGCTCTATACCACTGCTAGCCCTTCCCTGGATTTTGGCCCCTTCTTTTCACCTACACCCCCAAACCTCCCCCTTTTCTCAATGTAACCTTGGCTCAGAGGGCTTAGCTGTATTTTTTTGAGTCCCCTGTGTTATCTCTAAAACAACCCCTCCTCCCTCTCCACAGAGGGATTCCTGTTTTACTGGCTAGACTTCCAGATCCTTAATTAAATCACCAGCCCTTTCTTATCTTAATCACCCTGCCTCTGTTTGTAAACAAAATACTGACTCCCTGCTGGAGGGGCACATCTCCCCTGTAGAACTTACATTTCACACTAAGGGCATGTCTACACTGACAGAGTTACACTACCCGGTAGTTCGGCGACAAGCAAATCGAACTTCTGGGTTCGACTTATCGCATCTTGTCTGGACGAGATAAGTCGAACCCGGAAGTGCTCGCCATCGACTGCGGTACTCCAGCTCAGCGAGAGGAGTACCGCGAAGTCGACGGGGGAGCCTGCCTGCCGCGTTTGGACCGAGGTAAGTTCGAACTAAGGTACTTCGAACTTCAGCTACGTTATTCACGTAGCTGAAGTTGCGTACCTTAGTTCGAATGGGGGGGGTTAGTGTAGACCAGGCCTAAGTGACTTGGCAGTATGTACACCTTGGGAGTTACAACGCAGAAAGCTGCTTTACTGTGCAGAAACTTGTGTAGACAGGGCCTAATGCTATGCTGTAGTTAAGAGCGTCACGTGGGAGCTTGCACACCTCCTGTATGAAACTCAAGGAGGCTTCTGCCCCCCGCCCCTCAAATGGCACCCTTGTTGTTGACTCCCTCAAAGAATTCTAGTAGATGGGAAATCATGCCTCACCATTTACAAAAACCATATTAGCTCTTCCCCAACACATCGTGTTCATCTATGTGTCTGATAATTCTGTTCTTTACTATAGTTTCAGTCAAATTGCCCAGTACTGAAGTTAGGCTTACTGACCTAAGTAAGTGTCAGGATCGCCTCTGGAACCTTTTTTAAAAATTGGTGTCACATTAACTATCCTCCAGTCATTTGGTACAGAACGTGATTTAAATGATAGGTTACATACCACAGTTATGCACAGTAGTTCCGCAATTTCACATTGGAGTTCCTTCAGAACTCTTGGGTGAATATCATCTGGTCTTGGTGACTTATTACTGTTTATGATAATAATAATAAACATGAGGATTGATTGCCCTTGTAGCTTTTATCTGACCTAGTATCACTGCATGTATCCTTTACCATGGTATTTAAGGATAAAGTACCATATATACTTCATTATTAATTTGACAGTTATATAATTAAATATAATATGTTAGCTGTGGAGTCAGACTGTAGTTATATAAGAAAATGCAAATGAATAGAGGACAGGAGGAACACACCCAGTCACTAATGTAAACTCTCCAAGACAAAATGGTTACTAGAAGGGAACTTCACATTGTGACAAATATACTGGTTATGTGCTTGGGAAATACCCAGATTTGAGGACCTACTGACAGTTCTGACCTACAGCCAGTAATTTGAACCAGGGCACCTCAAACAATATATCTAGAGAATTTTGTAACAAATCTAGTGTATGCTGTAACAAAAATCATTCTACAACATGTCTCTTGGGAACTCTAATATTGATTGACTTTACTTTCTTTATCTGTGCACTCAGTTGGTCAGAGAGATTTAATAAATAGCTCACAGGAGCCAATAAATAAGCAGCCAAGTCAGTTTCTATGCCTTTTAGCACAAAAGGGAATTGTCTAAAAAAAGGGGAGGGTGGGGGTGGGGAGGACCAAAATCTGTTTGCAACTCACAATGAATTTAATTGTTTGCCAATATTTGACTTTGGAAGAATGACCTGGAAAAAGTTAAATATATAAATATGGATTGCTATTGTTCTGTGTCTCTAAACAAACATTAGGAGGCATTTGTTACACTGGGCATTGTGGTATTGCTTTAAAGTCATTCTATAGCTCTATTTTTATCAACCAGTTACCAAGAAAAAAATTCTGAGGAACATCCTCCTTAGTGGGTAAGGCTGTGTATTAGCCTCAATGTCTTGTTTTATTTGAAGATATTAGAGATGGGAACTACCCATTCTTCCAGATGCGGATTTGGTTGCTTCATATTCAGGACTGAATCCTCAGAGTGGATCAGGAAAAAAATATTCCAGTTTACTGTTATTAAACATTAAAGGTCAAAATCTATCTTGACTAATGCCCTGTTTGTGACTAGTCAAGTTAATTGGCTTAAAGGGGTGAAAATCAGGACAGATTTTGGCCTTAAAATTTAGGATTTTTCATGCGAAAGAAACATTCTCATGTGTCAGTGTTTGCACCTGTGGCACATCCAGTTCCCTCCTGTCTCTTCTCAGGGGTTGGAGTGTGCCAATAGCTAACCAGCAGAGAGAGTGCAAGGCCTCTGTAGGTCTAGAGTGTTTAGCTTGCCCGTGGCTGGTGGAGTTGGGGATCTGACCCCTGGCAGGCACAGACAAGGTTTCCTCATGCTAAAGGTAGTTGGTAACTAGGCACCTTATAGCCTTGGGTACCCCCAGGAAGTGTAACACTGGTTTTTGAAATATAGTTTTCCCCCAGGGAAATTGACAAAAATTACCCACTTGATTATCTGTATATATCTTACTCTTAAGACACACATGCACAAACACACACACACACACATACACAAACACACACCCCTCACCTTGTATCTCTCATATACCTCACCTTGTATCTCTCATATCCTGGTACCAACACAGCTACCACAACACTATATATATATATCTTTTATTGGATATTGTTATGAAACTGATCCAATAAAAGATTACCTACCTGCCTTGTCTCTCTAGTATAATAGTCGTTTATCCTGAAAGGCTGGTACAATTCAACAATGTAACATGATTCTATCGCTAGTGTGTTTAATTTTTAAGTCAAAGAATGAGGAAGAAATTAAAATCTATGACTTTCACTGTAACAGACAAATATTTATTTTTCCTTTTGTAAAGTGCCAAACCTAATTCAAGAACTTCAGGCACAGTAAGGGGATTTCTAAAGCCCTGACATAAAAGCAATGTAAGCTTGCATGTTGAAAGCAGCAGCAGTTGTGCTCCCAGATGGGGGCACTGGAGGGACACTGGGAATCCTACTTGCATATCTCTGAGAAGAGAAACCAAAGCAAATGAGGAAGCAAATAAAAACATTCAGGCAGGCCACGTCTCAGGCTGTGAAAACAACAGGCTGGCCAGGTTGGTTATTCATTATCAAGAGCTAGAATGCGCAGAGAGGTTCACTGCTGATCACAGAGCAGGCACCCATATGGGACAAGAAAAAGAATTATCAGAAGCAGTACAACTTGGGAAGAGTCAACACTAAGATTTTCTAATGATTCCTAATTATTTTTACATTTTTTTTCTTTTGGCAGGACAAAAAGATCAATGATTGTCTGTTGCTCCCAGATTTTGGCCCAAACACTTTCTTTTTTTGTTTTCTTGATCAGAAGAGGAAGCAAACAATTCACCCACATGCACTATTGCACTTTAATGCTCAGGTATAATTCCTGAGTCTGAAGCTGCCTGAAAGGAGCTCTCATTGGGGCTCTGGAAAGAAAAGTTTCCAGCTGCAGCAAAATTTATTTAACCCTGTACCAAAGGAGGAAAAATATCCTGCAAAGAACTAAACGGATGATAATGCAAAAGTATGTTTAAAGGTCTTGCCACTTGGAAAAGAAAGGAGACATAAGGAGGAGAGAAGAAGCCACAAAGAAACAGAGGAGCAGCATGGGGAACTTTTGCCGGAAACATTGCACTTGGATGCAGCGGTGTGCCCCTTGGCTCTTCCAAGAGAGTGATGGCGGACAGGGAGAGAGATATAAGACGGGGATGGGCCAAGATAATCTGGGCTGGTCGGGAGATGACTGCCAGACAGAGAATACTTCTCAGATAACAACAAAGAAAGATGTGACTAGAATTCCTTTGCCCAAGCCCAAGAACCACCACAAGTTTGTAGCACTTTTTGATTATCAGGGCCGCACTAAGGAGGACCTGAGCTTCCGAGCTGGAGATAAACTCGAGGTGCTGGATACATCTCCGGAGGGCTGGTGGTATGCTAGCCTCCTCCTGGACAGTGGATCAACACAGCCTGGACAGAAGCTCCGTGGCTACATCCCTGCCAACTATGTAGCTCCTGATCAGAGCGTTGAGGCTGAACCGTAAGTAACACACATCTAATGCTTAATCATTGTTTCCCTTGTTTTAACACAAGGATCAGATTGCCATATCCTTTGTCACACTGAATAGTACCTTGCTCCACATGAAGTCTCAGTGGTGCAAGGCACTATTTAACATGAATAAGGAGATCATAATCTGGCCCCAAATAAATAAAATAAGGCAAAGTATCGAGATGTTTGTTTCAGTCTAAATCACTTCCCTTCCACACATGCCTTAATCACTTCCTTATAAAGTATGTGGGAGTATTGGTAGGTCATAGCAGGTAATTATTATGATTATTATTTATATAGCAGTAAAAGTATGCTAGGTGCTTTCCAAAGAGTAAGACGACAAGGTCTCTGCCCCCAAAGAGCTTGCATACCCTAATGTTTTGTGGGTGAATTTCTAAGGTATCTGTGATTGTTTCTACCTCATCATAGACGCAATGCATGATGCTGTGTAAACAAATCCCTGCCCTATAGAGCTCAAAATTTGGCTTAAACCAGGGGTCTCAAACACGCGGCCCGGGGGCTGCATGTGGCCCTCAGAGCTCTTCCCTGTGGCCCACCAAGCTCCCCATGCCCCCCACCAGTTACTTCCGGTCACATCCAAACTCCTCTCACCTCCCCCCCGCCGAGTTATTTTGTGTGGCAGCTAAGCTCCCTGCTCGCTGCTCCCCAATGTTTGGAGCCGGGTCTCTACCCCGGCCCCGCCTGCGCCCCCACGCACCTCCCCCGAGTGTCCCCCGGCCTCACCTCTGCACCCCCTCCTAACCCCAAACTCCATCCCAGAGCCTGCACTCCAGACCCCCACCCCCACCCAAACTCCCTCCCAGAGCCTTAGGCAGGTGGGGGTGGGGTTTGGGGGGGCAGGTTCTGGGCACCTTCAAAATTTCTATAAACCTGCCACCCCTGGAAAAGGCAGAGCAGTGGTGGAGTGGTGGTGCAGCCCAATGCAGTGGGGGGGCTTTAACAGAAGTAAATCTAACTAAGTGCATGTTTTGTCCTTTGAGTGAGGTGCATTACTGAGTGTATATATTTTATTAAAACTGCTTGGAAATGACTTGTAGGAACAGCAGTGATCTGTATGCTCTGTATAATGCTTAGCACTTTCCAGGAGGGAGGGGGAAGGAGCACACTCGGGGGAGGGGGAGAAGAGACGGGGCAGGGGCAGGAGCTCATGGAAGGGGTGGAGTGGGGGTGGAGCCGTGGCCAGCGAGGGGAGGTGTCAGTGATGCGGCCCTCGGGCAAATGCACTAGTCCTCATGTGGCCCTTGTGGTCATTTGAGTTTGAGACCCCCGGCTTAAACTATGGTCCGTAAAAGGAAGAATGAGTGGCTGTAGTAGCAAAGTAACATACCTTTGCAGTCTGATATGGTTTAACTGTCTAGAGTTGCTGTAACAGTTTTATACCAGCTGAAGATTCTTTCATGTTGGGAGAACCCTCAAGTGACCAATTAGGACAGGTATAGGGTCCCTTTCTACCCCGGAGACCTTAATGTTCAGGATTTGGCCCACTGTTGCTATCCCTATAGTCAATCAGCACTTCAGATCCATTCAGATTCAAAAGCCTCTCTTCAGGACCATCTGCAGAAACAGCATTTGTCTGGGGCTATGAGGGAAGTGCTTGTATGCTCTAATTCAGCTCAGTCTGACCTCTGCTCTCTTTCAAGAACTGGTTTTCTGGCAAGATTTCCAGGATTTCTGTTTTTTTTGTCACAGCTGGAAATACTGTGGAATCAACTTCAATTGTTTTTCAATTGAATCTAATTTATCCAAGTCCCTCATATTTTTGTAATCTCCCCCAGCATGCATAATTTGCATAGAATAGCCCTTATTTGGAGTATCAAGATTTTTTTCTTTTACTGTTTTTTAAATTTTACCTCTCCACTTCTTCAAAAGAGAAAGAACATCAAGTTTTGTTATCCCTGTTTCTGCTTAAGGAGCCATGGAATAGGGGAGAACTGCAGGGGGAGGTTTTTCAGCTCTCAGCTGAAGAGTCTTTCCTCCAAAATACTAGTCAGTCACTAACTTCCTTCTTACCTTTTTTTAATTTGTATTTTAATCTGGTTTACCTATCACTTGCTTATGGAGTTGTGTGCGGATGGGTATTTTTTAAAACTTTTTCTATTATTTCTTCAGAGATTAGTATTTTCAAATCTCAACTTTATAAACTAGTTTATATAATTTGATTCAGGCAAGAGGTGCATCTAAAGAGGATAACAAGCATTTTTTAAAGGTGATCTCTGTTTGTGTAAGTGCTAACTACAGACATCTTTTGGGGCTTAAGCAGTGATCATTCTATAAAAACAATGAGAAGTACAAGTTTGCCTTGCCAGTATTAAGTTATCAGGTTGCCCATATGAGTCTGAATAGCATGTCAGCAGTAGGGAAAAGGTGAAAGACTACTGGTCTTTACTGAATATGCACAGGGATTACAGGGCATAACTAACATTCTTTAGAGCTTTCTTGACAAAGGGCAGGATACCCCTACCTATAGAAATGGAAAGTTGTTTTCTGTTACACAAATTCAGGTTTCAGATTGGCAAAATGCTACTAGGCAGAAAACTATCTGACCTGTGGAGTGTGGGAGAAGTCTCAGAGTGTAGGAAAAAGAGCATATAGCATATCTCTTGAGCACACTCCTTAGCAACCAACTGCAACTGAGTGGCAGTATGGATTTGGAAAAGGCTGCTCTGTCTTTTGCTGCCACGGACATTCCAGTATGTCCATGTGTATGTATTTGTGTCCCATGCAGTGACCTTAACAATTGGTACAGGAATGGTGGGACATTTTTCTGGTGTCATAAGAGTGTGTACGCATGTGGCCATCATATCAGTTTATAAATATATACCTATGTGCTGATACCTTGAGATTTATCAGCAGCCATCGTATGACTGACCACAAAGTATTGTTGTTTTAGCTTTTGTCAACACTTCAAAATTTTCTGACCAGCCATATTATACACCCAGTCAGAGATTGACCAATTCAGTCTAAATGGTGCTGTTTTTTCCTTTCTGACAGGAGGCAGAGTTGGGTAATTACACATCTGTCGCGAGAGATCTCTTGTGCGGGTAACACAGGACTCCATTCTCTCCTCCTTCCTGTATGTATGCGAAACTGTCCAGAGAGGTAGGCTAGGTGAACTTTGGGGCCTTCAGTAGGTACATTTGGCTATAGTTCCCCTTTTTATTGGGTCCAGACAATACAGTTGACTGCTTCTTCCCATGTCTAATCAAGATAGCAACTTGGATGAAAGCTAGCTGGCTTTGAATCAGTCCCATTAAGTCTGAGGTAATGATGCTAGAATGGAGTAAATAACCAGGGAAAATAGCAGAGTAATCTCCTATATACGCTTCCTCCAATTGGAAGAATTGGCCCACATTTTGTGACTCATTTTCACAAAGGGGAGCCTCAGCTATTTTAAGTGCTTAAATTGCAGGAATGGCCAAGAATGCCTTTTTCCATTCTTTCCTAGCAGCAGACTCCTGCTTAGGGTTTTAGGATATTGTGTGCAGATAAATTGTACAGCTCAAGAATGTAATCAGATTAAGAACATAAGAATGGCTATACGGAGTCAGATTAATGGTCCATTTAGCCCAGTATCCTGTCTTCCTACAGTGGCAGGTGCCAGATGCTTCGGAGGGAATGAACAGAACAAGGCAATTATTGAGTGATCCATCAGCTGTTGTCAAGTCCCGTGTTTTGACTGTCAGAAATTTAGGGACTAGCAGAGCATGGGGTTTCAAACCTTGACCGTCTTAGTTAATAGCCATTGATGGACCTATCCTCCATTAACTTATCTAATTCTTTTTTTAACCCATTTATCGTTTTGGCCTTCACAACAGCCCCTGGCACTGAGCTCCACAGGTTGACTGTGTGTTGTGTGAAGTAGTACTGCCTTATGTTTATTTTAAACTGGCTGCCTATTAATTTCGTTGGGTGACCCCTGGTTCTTGTGTTATGTGAAAGGGTGAATAACACTTCCCTGTTCACTTGCTCCACAGCAGTCGTGATTTTATGGTTCTCTATCATATCCCCCCTTTGTCATCTCTTTTTCTAAGATGAACAGTCCCAGACTTTTTAAGATGTGCTCATAGGGAAGCTGTTCCATACCCCTCATCATTTTTGTTGTCCTTCTCTGTACTTGTTCAAATAATCTATCTGTTTTGAGATGAGGCGATCTGAACTACATGCAATATTCAAGGCATGACCGTACCATGGATTATACAGTTGAATTGTGATATTTTCTGTCTTATTTTCTATCCCTTTCCTAACAGGCCCTAACATTCTGTTAGCTTTTTAGACTGTGCTGCACATTTCAGAGAACTATCCACAATTACCCCAAGTTCTCTTTCTTGAGTGGTAACATCTAATTTAGACTTCATCATTTTGTATGTAAATTTAGAATTATATTTTTCAATGTGCATTATTTTGCACTTATCAATGTTGAATTTCATCTGCCATTTTGTTGCCCAGTCATCCATTTTTGTGAGATCCTTTGGCAATTCTGCACAGTTAGTCTTGGACTTAATCAGCTTGAGAAATTTTGTATGATCTCCGAACTTTGCCACCTTGCTGTTTATCTCCCTTTTTCCAGCTCATTTATGAATGTTGAACAGCACAGGTCCCAGTACATATCCTTGGGGAAACCCCTCTGTTTACCTTTCTCCACTGTGAAAACTGGCCCTTTATTCTTGCCCTCAGTTTCGTATCCTTTAACCAATTACTGATCCATGAGAGGACCTTGCCTCTTATCCTATGACTGCTTACTTTGTTTAAGAGCCTTTGGTGTGAGACCTTGTCAAATCCAAGTACATAGATCAACTGGATCGCCCTTGTCTACATGCTGGTTGATACTATCAAAAGAATTCTAACAGATTGGTGAGGCATGATTTCCCTCTACAAAAGCCTTGTTGACTCTTACCCAACATAGCTGTTCTTCTATAGTTTCAATCAATTTGCCCTCTACTGAAGTTACCAGCCTGTGTCTGCCAGGATCACTTCTGGAGCCTTTAAAACAAAAAAGTGTTACATTAGCTATCCTTCAGTGATCTGGTACAGAGGCTGATTTAAGCGATAGGTTACATACCACAGTTAATTCTGCAGTTTCATATTTCAGTTCCTTCAGAACGCCTTGGTGAATGTCATCTAGTCCTTTTGACTTATGACTGTTTGATTTATCAATTTGTACCATAACCTCCTCTACTGACACCTCAACCTGAGACAGTTCCTCATATTTGTCACCTGAAAAGAACAGCTCAGGTGTGGCAATCTCACTCCCATTCTCTGCAGTGAAGACTGATACAAAGAATTCATTTAGCTTCTCTGCAATGGCTTTGTGTTCCTTGAGTCCTCCTTTTGCACCTTGATTATCCAGTGGCTCCAATGATTGTTTGGCAGGCTTCCTGCTTCTGATGTACTTACAAAACATAACAGCATTTTTTTCCCTGTCTTTTAGTAGTTGCTCTCCAAATTCTTTCTTGGTCTGTCTAATTACACTTTAATACTGATTTGAGATATACATTTAGTTTGAGACACTATTATAGTGTTTTAAAATAATTTCCATGCAACCTGCAGGCTTTTCACTCTTGTGATTGTTTCTTTTAATTTCCATTTAACTAGCTTCCTCATTTTTGTGTAGTTCCCCCTTATGAAGTTAAATGCTACTGTGGAGGTTTTCTTTGATATTTCCCCCCCTACGAGGATGTTAAATTTAATTACATTATGGTCACTATTACTGAGCTGTTCTTGGACCGATCCTGTGCTCCACTTAGGAGTAGAACAAGAATTGCCTCTCTCCTTGTGGGTTCCAGGAAAAGATGTTCCAAGAAGCAGTCATTAATGGCATCTAGAAATTTTATCTCTACATCCCATCTTGAGGTAACATGTACCCAGTTAATATAGTTGAAAGCCCTCTTTATTATTAGTTCTCTGTGTTTGTAGCCTCTCTACTCTGAGTATTTCACAATCACCATCACCAACCTACATGTCAAATGCTCCATGGATGACTGTACTGTTTCACTGAAATCTGTTTTTTTTTTTTTTAAACAAACAGTCATTTAGAGATTGACTTGCCACTCTTATTCATGCTGAGTGGTACCTTACCAAATAGGTAATCCCCATTAAATCTCATCCTTGACAGACAGGAAGGATGGTCCAGTGGTTAGTGCCCTAGCCTTGGACTTGGGAGACCTGTGTTTAAGTCCTACCGCACAGTCATAGAATCATAGAATATCAGGCTTGGAAGGGACCTCAGGAGGTCATCTAGTCCAATCCCCTGCTCAAAGCAGGACCAATCCCCAGACAGATTTTTGCCCCAGATCCCTAAATGGCCCCCTCAAGGATTGAACTCTCAACCCTGGGTTTAGCAGGCCAAAGCTCAAACCCCTGAGCTATCCCTCCCCCCCAGTCTTCCTGTGTGACTATGTATATTGTGAGGTGAAATACGTTGAAGATTGTGCTTAAATACTATAGTGATGGGCTCCATATAAATACCATAGGTAGAAAGAGTGGGGCCCTTAAATTTTATATGGACCTTTTTATTTAACCCCTTCATTATTGATCTTCTACTTCATGTGCAGTGCTCCTTATACTAACAACATTCTGTTGCTGTCAATGGAATATTAGGGTGTACCTGGTATGTTTGGAGATGGGTGTGTTCTACTAGGGTGTACCTGGAATGCTTATCAAGTAGTTACAAATAAACAAATGCCTATTAAGACACAGTTGCACATGATCCATATGCTGCTGGTAGCACAAAAAGTTACATTATCTCACTTCATGAGGAGTTAAATACGCAGCAGTGTAAACATTACACCAAACGTCTTATATAGTAGGCCAAGTCCAGGAACACTGCCTGAATAGCAGGAGAAGTGATGGGGAAAAAGATCTAAAGTACCCTTTTGAAGCTCCAATACACTCTTCCACTTGGGGAGGATCCAATCTGTGGCTGATCCTCTGGCCTCAACTCTAAGGAGCTGAGCTTTGTACTGTGTAGTGTGTATGCATCCCTATTTCCCCCCCCAAAACAGTCTCTCTACCTTCTTCTGCAGGAAGAATGCACTAGCTCCTTTAGCTGGGGGAACCTCCATGGCTACGGGACTGTGCTGGATTTGCCATCTCATAATTAACAAAGCATAGGGATTTATTATGTTAATATGGGGTTGTGTCACCGGGTGCTCCGCTCACCACTTGGTCCACTCCACTCACTCCTGGTCACTCTGGGGATTGTAGGGTTACCATATCTAATAAATAAAAAAAGAGGACCCTCCACGGGCCCTGGCCCCGCCCATTTCCCCACCCCAGCCCCGCCCCAACTCCACTCCTTCCCCGCCCTAACCCCGCCCCCTCCTTTCCAGCCACGGGGAAAGGGCTGCCCGAATGCTACCGGCTTCATGGTTTGCTGGGCAGCCCCCAGACCCTG